>NC_143509.1:92824635-93029635 GCF_031878675.1 Megascapheus bottae
TTATGTTCAAAAATATGAAAACTTGGGTGCCAGAATGACTCCACAAGAGGAAAATTCTGCACCTCATAGCAGCAAGTCGTGGTCAAAACACAAGTGCCATGGCTGGGAGTTTGGCCTAGTGGTGGAGTGCTTGCTCAACATGCATGAAGGCAAGGTTTGATTCCTTGGTACCACATACATTAAAAAACAAAACAAAAGCCAGAACTGGTGCTGTAGCTCAAGTGGTAGTTCTCTAGCCTTGAGGAAGCCCAAGGACAGTGCTCAGGCCCTGAGTTCAGCCCTAGGACTGGCCCAAACAAAAACAAAAACCGGAGGTTTTCTGAAAGTATTGTTTAAGATTACTTTCAGGTGCTATTATAAAATGCATATGAAGTAGCTGGGCGCAGTGGCTCATGCCTGTAATCCTAGCTACTCAGGAGGCTAAGATCTGAGGATTGAGGTTCAAAGCCAGTCCGTGCACTAAAAACTGCGAGACTCTTATCTATAATTAACCACTAGAAAACCAGAAGTGGTGCTGTAGCTCAAGGGGTAGGGCAGTAGCCTTGTGTTGAAGAGCTCTGGGACAATGCCTAAGCCCAGAATTCAAGCCTCACGACCAATAACAACAAAAAATGCATGAGATAGAACTAAAAACCCAGAGAAGTCAGGGACACCAGCAATAGCTAAGAATGACAGACAAGTGCAAATGGGCACGGATTTTAAAGGAGATCAGAGAGGTAATGACCAGAAATAAAAGGGAACATGGCGAACTACTGGGAAAGTGCTAATTTTGAAGAGGGAGAAGGGTGTTTATGTTTAAATAAATGTTCTAGAGGTACCTTAAAATAGAAATGGATGCTGATTAGCACAACGGACACCATCATGGAACAAATTATGACCCAAGCACCTTATCTGTCTAATAACAAACAGCCATATATTATAAAAATATTTACATCTATATAAATACATAGGAAGTATGAGATCATTGTATTTTAGACTGTGAAGTGATTTTGGTACCAGGACAAGTCATCTTCTTTTGTATCATGTGTGTGTGTGTGTGTGTGTGTGTGTGTGTGTGTGTGTGTGAGAGAGAGAGAGGGGGGGGGGGAGAATCTATGTGTGGCGTGTGTGTGTTTATGCCACTTGACCTAGATACAATGTCTCACCTTTACCATCTGCATTATTCTCTGTCAGTTGTTATTGTCATTAATAGTCTCCACATGGACAGATGCAATTTAACCTTTGAAGGTCTAGCTTTAAAATCCTTGAAAGTTCTCTTGATTTTCTATCTTGTCTAACTCCTCAAACAAAGCAGAAGTCTACTACCTATTATATGCCAACTTTCTTGGTGTATCTCTGTTCTCTTATGGCTCACTCTGAGCTACATAGTTATAATGCCTGCACGAGCTTTTCCATTTCTCTGGATTCTGGGTTTGTTGAATGTAACAAACCTTGGGCTCTACTCTAGAGTCTGGCACACAGTGGTTGTTAAATAAAATCAAGTAACATGGATAGTGTTTCTTCATATCACAAAATTACATTACTATTTAATAATTAAAATCCAAGGACACAGATAAAATTAATAACTTACGATGAGTGTATAACTATTCTATCTAGAGCTCTTGTCTTCCCTTATTAACTCTAGCTTCCCTACAGTGACAAGAAATATACTGATTGGTCTGCCTTAAAAATTTTAAAGAAAATATGCTGCTAATAGCTCAATGCTTCTTTCTATTGTTAAAACGTGCAAGCTCCTCTTGAACTGCTAAATAGTGACTAAAAACTCTAAGGAAGCTGGGAACAGTATCTTGTGCCTGTTAATCATAGCTACTCAGGAAGCTGAGATCTGAGGATTACTGTTCAAAGCTAGCCTGAGCCAGCAGGCTTCCAATTAATCAGCAAAAACTTGGATGGAAATGGTGCTGAGGCTCAACTGGTAGAGCACCAGCTTTCAGTGAAAGTAACTAAGAGACATCATTCAGGCTCAAGATCAAGCCACGGTATTGTCGCTACAATAAAAGGACATTGGGGAATCATAAAATTATTCTCTAGAACAGTACTCCAGACTCTCCTGTCATTATCACAAATCTCTCAACTGAGATAATAAGCAATCCAGAATCCAGAATGAGCTAACATTTATTGAGTGATGAGAAGATAGAGCCTGATAAAGTGATCTTTATATCCAAACCAAAGGCACTTTTCTTAGGCATTCTTTCCAGATATTTCTGGTATCTTCTTGTGATGTCCTCACAACTGCTCTTTAGCATGGAAGATCACTTGCTGTGGACCCCAGGAACTCATTACCTCAGTCCAAGGGTGTCATCTCCCAGGTCAGCATTAGGAAACTGCAAAGATGAGATCTAGCTTGAGAATCATAGCCTGCTTTTCTGTCCCACAGAAATTGTGGAAGTGTGTTGGAATATTTAAAAAATCAGGACTGGAGCAAGGTCTGCAAAGTTGATTTTTGTTTGCTTGTTTGGTTGGTTTTTTTGGTCAGTCTTGGGCTTGAATTCTGAGCCTAGGCACTGTTCCTGAACTCTTCACCTCAAGGTTACTGCCCTACCCCTGGGCTTGGGCATTGTCTCTGAGCTCTTCAGCTCAAGGCTACGGCCCTACTCCTTGAGCCACAGCACCAATTCTGGTTTTCTAGTGATTAAATAGAGATAAGTCTCATGGTTGTTAGTGTCGGAGCTGGCTTTGAACTGTGATCCTCAGATCTCAGCCTTCTGAGTAACTAGAATTTCAGATGTGAGCCACCACACCCTGTTTCTGCAAACTTTTTAAAAAGACATATTCTACGTCTTTACAGAGTATAGCCTCAATATAAGCTTTTGGTTAGAAATATACATTTATATGCATTTATGTACTCATTGCATTAATTATAAAATACGTACACAGAATGTCAAATGAATAAGGAAATGGAAAACAAAGAAAGAATAATACTCTCAACAGGGATAAATATGAAATGGTAATAACTCTGAACTACAGTACTGTGTCACTTCTAGAATTAAGACACTGCAGAATGGCACATGTAGACAACTAACAGATAGGACTTAGCCAAGCATCTTTTGGAAATTCACGTGTGCCCACAGGTGCCTATATGGTTTGAAACCAAGAAAAATAGTGAAGATTGGTACAGTTACCGTTATATCTGAGAAGAAAATAGATCTGAACTTGGCAGTGTACTTAAAGATAAGTTCCAAATAGACTAAAGATCTAAATACTAGTAAATAGATGAATAGAACCCCACACTCCCTCCAAAAACAGAAAAAAATCATTTTGGGGAAGAGTTGTTATGAACTATAAATATGAAAAGATAACCTGAGCCAGATATGAGGGCTCATGCCTATAGCCCTAGCTACTCAGAAAACTGCGATCCAAGCATCATGGCTGGAGGCCAGTCTAGGAGAAAAAGTTTGTGAGGCTTCATCCACAATTATCCAAGAAAAAGCTAGGCTGGGGCTGGGAGTTTGGCCTAGTGGTAGAGTGCTTGCCTAGCATGCACAAAGACCCAGGTTCGATTCCTCGGTACCACATGCATAGCAAAAAGCCGGAAGTGGTGCTGAGGCTCAAGTGGTAGAGTGCTATCCTTGAGAAAGTCCAAGGACAGTGCTCAAGCCCTGAGCCCAAGCCCAGGGCTGGCAAAAAAAAAAAGAGAGAAAGAGAAAAGAAAAAAGAAAAGAAAAAGGTAGGCTGGAGATATCATTTAAATGGTAAAGGAAGCAAGACAAATGAAAGAGAAGCCCTGAGCTCAAGCTGTGGTATGCACATGCTCACTCATGCACATGTGTGCATACACACATACACACACACACATAAGCATCTCCATGGTAAAAATAAAGGCTGAATCAATTATGTAGTGGTGAATTAATGAATCTATGCACTAGAATGTTCAGAAAGAGTGAGCAAGGTGAAGAACAAGTAAAGGAAGCACACAACACCTTGTATAATAAGGAAAAGAATACTGAAAAGTCAGATGAGAACTATCAACAGTGGGGGGAGGAGACAAATGGAAAACACTGTCCTTCCTATAGTTTAACACACAAGTTCAAGAGATTTTTTTTAAATCACAAAATCTAAAGCTTTAAAACAAAATGAATTTAGTATAGGTCAAATGAGTTGATATAACCATAACTGAAAAATTATGCCAGTTGGAGTTGAAAACATAATATTCTTCTATATACCAGAATATGTTTTAAGGACAAATATAGTTGTAAACATATACTGAAATTTAGTAATTTACTTTTGACAGCATTGGGGTGTGAACTTAAGACCTTGCGCTTGCCAGTCAGGTGTTTTACCACTTGAGTCATGTCCCTAACTCTAGAACTTTAGTAACTTAAAATAGTACTTTTGTTATTGTGAAATGACATCAATATATTACAAGACAATGTGAACCATTACTTATATTAATGCCCACAGTAATCATATTATAGTAAGAAAAGATAAGAATAAAATTTTACAAAATTAAGCCAGTCTTATAATGTTGTTTCAATTGGAAATATTATTATAAATTTGTGATCCTTTACTTGTTTTTATCTATTTATCAAGTTGTTTATATTTATTTTGAACTGGCCCTGGGTCTTGAACTCCTGGATGCAGTCTCAGCTTGTTTGCTCAAAGCAAGCACTCTACAACTTGAGCCAAAGCTCCACTTCCAGCTTTTGGGTAGTTTATTGGAGTAACAGTCTCACAGGCTTTCCTGCCTGAGTTGACTTTGAACTATGATTCACTGATCTTAGCCACTAGCACTTGCCTCTTATTTCCTCTTTCCATTTCTTATCTCTGAGCACTAAAATAATTTAGAAGAAATCATAACAACCTGTATTAAGGAGTAGCCTTAAAAAAAAATCACAGTAGTTTACCATATCATCGTCGTCGTTGTTGTTGTCGTCGTCGTCGTCATCATCATCATCAATAGTAGTGGTAGTGGAAGTAGTTGCAGCAGTATTTTGCCTGAGTTGATTCTGGTGACTTCACATCTGCTGGTAAGTTTTTACCTTCTTATTTTAGGATTCTGATAGAAGGAGTGGCCTTGTTTGGGAACAGTGAGTGGTAGTACTAAACTATGTAACAAGAGTTTTGATGTGTTGTTTTATTTAAAACAAAGATCTTCCTAGGTGGCCCAGACTGGTCATCAACTCATGTCCTCTTGCCTCGGACCTTTAAGTGAAGTGAGATTACAGCAGGTGTACTTTCAAATGTCCAACTATTCTTTTTTTTTTTTTTGTCGTGGAGTTTGAACTATGGGCCTGAGTGCTGGCCTGACCTCTTCAGCTTAAGCCACTGTGCCACTTCTGCTTTTCTAGTGGTTAATTGGACATAAGAGTCTCATGGTCTTTAGTGCCTGGGTTGGCATTTAACCAAGATCCTCAGAACTCAGCCTCCTAAGTAGCTAAGATTACAGGTGTGAGCCACCGTGCCTGGCTTCCAGCCATTCTTAAAGCTGTTCTTGACATTGAACAAAGCATTTCCACATACCCTAATCTGGATCTGGGATGTGAAATGTGTTCTGCCTGCCAGAGATTTTAGAAATCATGCACTGAGCAGGAAGCTAACAGTGAGAAATAATATAATCACACACACCCCTGAAAAAAAAGTGACCATAACTAGCATCGAATATTAGTATTCCATACTAATAATGATCTTTGATTCCATGCTTGGATTGGGGTATACATAAAATGATCCTGACAGATTTGATTTGCTCTAGAAAGCAAGTTAGCTCTCAAAGACAAATGAGATTGTATCTCAGGGACTGAAGAATCCACATAAAAATCTCTTGGGATTAAGATTAACCTTTGTAGAAAAATCCAAGACTTAAAGAATGAGGCCTGAGTTAGATGTCTCTATCTATGATAATCTGGCCCTCACCCAACACCAATTCTGCCAGCCTTCCTGGAACTTCCCATCCTCCAGCCTGTATGCAATATATTTTTGTTGTTTATAAATTTCCCAGACTACAGTTATTTAGTATAGCAGCAAGAATGGATTAAGGCAGTGAGTTTCTGGAAATATATGAAATATGTGTTCTCTTAAACTCCTTGCCTTAAGGTAGCTTGTATAATAAACACAAAGTGTGTTTAAATTGTGTTTAGTCAGTTTTATCTCATCAATTTCATACAAGAGAATAAAATTCATTTCAAACAACAAAAAGCCTGTTGTCAACTAGAACTGCAAGGTCTGGGGTAATACAGCAAAGACTATCAGTGTGTCATGTGGCCTTTCCAGTGCATTACTTTTGAAAAGGACTTTAATATTTTATCTTCTAAAATGTAATCTGCCAGATAAATGTATCTGCCAGAGAGTGCATGTCATATACATAGACTGGAAAAACAAGAAAAAAGATGACTCTAAAAAGAGTTGGTTAAGTTCGTAAAAAACTAAATGTCTTCTTGTATTTGTTTAATGGAGACTAGTTTACTCCAACCTTTCTCGTCAACCCTCTGTCTCTTAAAATATTAGTGGTTAGAGTATAGACAGAATTTCAAACTTTTGAGGGATATAAGAGGCAAGACTTAAGCTGCTGTTTTTCAACCCCATATTAGCGAATGTGGGCCACATAAGGACTATGCTGGGAAACATAAGGCATGGTGGATGGCTAAAGAGATCAGGGCTAGTAAAAATGTTCTTTCCGGTGTTCACTTCCAAACGGAAGGTACTAGCTGGGAAGGAGGGAGTCACTGGCTTTGTCTTACTGCATATGGATTTTTAGTCAGCAGAGAGCATCTTGCAGGACCTCTGTAAGAACGACTAATTCTTTCATAATAAGAGAATCATTTAAAAGCTGCATTTAGAAAGTGTTTTAAAAAAGGCCGAAAGATCTTTGTGTGCCCTTAAGATGTGGTTGACCATTTGTCATGTTGGAAGCATAACTGCCTCTATTCACATAAATGCCTTCCACATTTACAACTCAAAATTCAAAGCAGCCTTGACCTGAAGGATAAGCCGCCAGCCTGTAATAAACATTTCATGATCTTAAAAGAAAATGTAACTAAATGAGCTGGGCTCAGGAGGCTGAGAACTGAGGATCACAGTTCTCAGCCATCTCAGGCAGCAAGGTCCATGAGACTCACCAAAAAGAAAAAGGAAGCTAGAAAAGTGGAGTAGGACTCAGGAACAGAGCCTAGGCCATGAGTTCAAGGTCTAGGACTGACACACGCACACGAAAGAATATAACTGAATGGAAAGGTTACCCAAACATAAACATTTTTACTCTTGTGAAGGAGATAGAATACAGTTTCATTATTCTTGAGAGCATCACAGATTGATTAAAAGTCATCTTTTCTAAAATTAGTCTTAAAATATAAACAAAGATAAGTGCTTCTATGTGCTGTGTATATCCTCAACTTTGTTAAATTTGCATGTGTTATTTCTTTAAAATGCTCTGTCTTTCTGACAATAGGACAAAGCATTTTTCTTTGAAATAAAACATAACTCGTTCAGTTAATTTCTTGGATACTACTTGGCAATTTCTTTTGAATTGTACTCACTTCCAACTTTAGTTTCTATGAGAACTGGATCAATAAGAAAATACTTGGAACTCTTTTATTATATTTATTAATTTATTTATTGCCATTCCTGGGGCTTGTATTCAGGGCCTGAGCATTGTCCTTGGGCTTTCTCAAGGTTAGAGCTCTACCACTTAAGCCACAATATCACATCCAGCTTTTTCTATGTATGTGGTACCTAGGAATTAAACCCCAGTCTTCGTGCATGCTAGGCAAGCACTCTACCACTAGGCAAAACTCCCAGCCCCTGGAACCTTTTTAAAATATTGCCTTCTATTTCTAATTTGGGTTCAGGCACTTGTAATTTACCAAAAAGATCTCTTTTGAGCTATATCTTTGAGAAAGTTAGATTATGATTTCATGACCAGTTTGCAATTTCATAGACTTTTGTTAAAAGTTCAGGTCAAGTTGCTTTAAGATGATTTAAAATATCTTAGGTACATTATACTTGGTAAGGAAGAAAACTGAAGATACAATGATTATTTCAATTAAACCTATCAAAATGAGTTAAGTTTTTCTAAGGGAAAGCTGTCTTTCAAATCCATTGTGTTGCGAATAGAATTATATTTGGTTTGGGCTAGAAATATTGAGTAATTAAAAGTCCAGAGAGGTCAGATAGAAAATAACAAGAGGAACTAGAGCTGTGGCTCAAATGGTAAAGGGCTAGCCTTGAGCTTTGAAGAGCTCAGGGACAGCACCCAGGCCCAGAGTTCAAGCCCCACTACTGACCAAAAACCAAAATCAAATCTCTGGGGTATGATAGAAATGAAAACAGCCAACGCTAGAACAAAATTATCAGGGATGTGGAAGGGATGAAGGTGGCATGGAGAAATGACAGAGTATGCAGAGTAGCTCTCATCAAAGAGATATCCTTTAAGTAAAGACTTGAAGTGAGGGAGTTAATAGACATTGGAAGGACTAGTCTTTCAGACAAAGGAAACAACTGGTCTTCATTCTGTTTTAGGATGAATAAGGAACTTCATTGTTCCTGGAGCCAAGAGAAGGGAGAGAAGAGAAAAGCTCTGAAGGCAATAGGTCAGACTGTGTAGGGCCTTCTAGACAAGTGCTAAGACGTTCCCTCTGCTGTGGGGAAGTAGAGAACTGATTCAACAGACTGATCAAAACACTTCCAAGAAATGAGTTGGCGTGTGAAAGGGTAATGCTAGCAGATATATTGAGATTAGATTCTACAAGGCAGGATTGAAGCAAATGTCCAATCCAGCATGAGGTGCTGGTGCTCAGACCACAATGGTGATGGTGGAAGCAGAAAGGAAGTGGGTAGATTCTGGATGTGCTCTGAAAGGAGAGTGAACAGAGTCCCGATGCACTGGATTTGGGCTGTGATAACAGGAATCATTGAGGACATCTGCCAGGTTTTCAACCACAAACTGAAATAATTGAGCAGCCACCATCTGCGGTGGGAAAGCAGAACTAGTTTAGAAGATGGGATGTGAACATAGAGTTTGAAGTGCATTAAACCTTGACGTGGCAAAGTTGAGTACACATTTGTTTCTTCCTTCAAAGAGCTCAGTAAGGCTACCTAGAATGGAAATAAATATTTGGGAGTCATTAGCATCTGAGACATTTAACATAGGAATCTGGGTTACATCTTGGAAAGAAGTGTGGATAATAGAGTTATAAGAGGAAAACTAGGAAAGTACGTGCTAAGTGTAGTCAAGAAGATGATGTGATGAATTGTGTCAATTAATGTAATAATAGTCGGCATTCAAGCTCATAAATTATGCCTGACATATGGTGAAACACAGTCATCACAGTAAAAAGAGGTGGAATTTAAATTCCAGGCTTCCTGCTCTAAACAGCCTGTGAAACAAAGATGTCATCTTGTTAGTTTCAAACAGGAAAAATATATACTCTTAATCATTCATTCATTTTTTTTTGCTGGTCCTGGGCCTGAGCACTGTCCTTGAGCTTTTTCAAGGCTAGCACTCTACCATTTGAACCAGCACCACTTCTGGCTTTTCCTACATATATGGTATCGAAGAATCAAACCTGGGTTTTCATGCATGCTAGGCAAGCACTCTTACCACTAGGCCAAACTTCCGTTCCCTCATTCTTTATTTTCTTGAGGGCCAAAATATTTATTTATAAAAGTACAGTTTCAGAATCAAAGGTGAAAAACATGATGATTGGGGGTGGGGGTGGGAAGTGGGAGAAAAACATAAGAATATGAGAAGGACTATCAATATTCAAGAAGTCATATACCCACTACCTGATGAATATAACTGTAACCCCTCTATATGTCACCCCAACATTAAAATGCAATAAAAACATATTTTCAGAATCATCAGAGGAAAATAGCTAAAGCACATAGTGAATAAAACCTATAGTTTTATGGCAACCCATGAACACAGTGCAAGCGTAATAACTTGGTCAGTGAGTTTAGTAGAAAAGGATTTCTACTATGTTAATTCTAACATAGGCAGTAATAGAAAAATCTGTATTTTTTAAGCTGTAGAAATAATTGTGGCTAGAATGTGTTTCAGGCTGGCTAAAACATGTCTCCTATACCTTAGGAAATTTATTTCTAGACATTGACTAATTTACAAATTGCTATGTATTCATGTATAATTTCCGTTCACCACTGAGAGTGATAATAAAGTTATCATTGTAAACATACAAATTATGACTTTACAACATAATTCTTTTTTTTTTTGCCAGTCCTGGGCTTAAGCTCAGGGCCTGAGTACTGTCCTTGGACTTTCTCCTGGCTAGAGCTCTACCCTTGAGCCTCAGCACCATTTTCGGCTTTTTTTTTTTCTATATGTATGTGGTACCGAGGAATCATACCCTGGTCTTTGTGCATACTAGGCAAGCACATTACCACTAGACCAAACTCCCGGCCCCATAATTCTTTATTTTACAGTCCAGCCTAATATATGATTACTGTGAAATCATTTATGGAACACTAAAGGGGTATCACCATATTGCACCCAAAAAACAACAGGAAGAGAAGGGAGGAGGGCCAGCAATTGGTATTTACTGAGAACCTACCATGTGCCAGTTAAGCCCTGATGTAGTTTATTAATTTTTATAACCAGTGAAGGGCGATATTTTGAGCTTCACCTTACTAAAGGGCTGTATCTTGCCCCTATGTTATATGAACTCAAAGCTGTTTCTATCCCAGCATGATATTATTTCTTCTCTATTAGTTATGGCTTTCTGAAGACAATGATTCTGATGAGCTGGGTACAATGGCACATGCTTGGAATCACAGCTTGAAAGTCTAAGGCAGGAGGGCTTCAAATTGAGAGTTAGACTGGGTTGCACAGCAAGACCCTACCTCAAATGAAACGGATTCTGTTTTCATGTATAATAAGGACTTGGGAGACATTTGTCATAAGCTACTCTATGTTACCCATCTAGACTTCCACAATGCAGAATATTGTTCAGTTCTCTGGATGTGAAGGGAACCCCGCCAACACATCATCAAAAACTGAAGGGCTGAGGTTTGCTGTATACAATCTCAGGGTCTGGTTGACTCGTTCATAAATCCAGTGAGTCATCTTGATTTTCTACAGGACACTAAACAGCGGTTCCACCTGAAATTCTGTCATGACGATTAGACTTTTGCATATTATATTTGGACACAAGTAAGCCTTATTTTTCCACTTCTTTTAATACTCCATCAAATAAGGTTTAAAAAAGGGCTCTCTTGTTTTTCTCATAGCATAGACTGAACCCCTTTCCGGACTCTTCCAGCCAGCAGTGCCAAAACTCCTGCTCATCTGTATGTATGCAGACATTCATCAAACGGTTTCTTTTCTCAGTGTGCTTGACTAAGTTCACATTTGTGTGAGCTCACAGTTGGATGTCAAGGACCAGCTCTGAGATATGAGAACACATCCCTTATAATTCAGACCACACAGCTCTTGATGTGGCTAATTCTGACAAGTCTTACCTGACACATACAAACTTGACAGTAGAGCAATGCCAAGCCATTGTTTCAGTGTTCTGTATTTCAAAATAAATGGTGTTTTTTTTTTCTGTTGGGCTTCCTGAAGACTAATCAAAGGAAACGTGAAGCAACAATAAGTTGGGATATTCCCCATTGGTTTGCAGAATTTTTCTGTAAGCATTTGTAATTTAAATAAATAAATATATATATAATGAATAACACATGTATGGGCATCAAACACATCTGAAAAATAAACTCACAAATCTCACATTTGCAAAATGGAAGTTTGGTTAGAAGGAAAACTGTGACATGTGCAGTCATTGTTCCTGTAAAATCTCTTCGGGCTGCTGTTTTTGTAAACACTGGGTCTCTTTCATGGCAGCCACATGCACTAACCTAAGATACACCCCAGTGGATCTTATAAAACCATTAGTGTTTTAAAGATTGAATTTTCAAATCAGTATCCCCAGAGACTATTTTTTTTTTATCAGAGCCTTGGGTTAATCAAATTCAGTAAGCTGAATAGACTCATTAATGAGAAGCTGCTCTTAATTTTATGCCGGGTTGGATTCATAATATTCTAAAATAGACTTAAGAAAAAAATTTTCTTGCAAATTTTACAACATGTGCTCACATTGTAAGGCCCTGTCTGCCTAGGTGCCAAAATATTGGTCAATGCCACACCAAGGCTGCCGTCTACACAAGTAAGCTTTGATAAGGTCGCGCTCAGTCTCACTTGATGTGCACATTCATTGAACTTTATCAGTCTTCTGTTTCAGAGAAAGATGAATATTTCTTTATGCTCAGGCTCATAAAACACAATTTGCATATATAGTAACCACTTTTATAAAATGTAGTAACTTCCTGTCATTCAGTATTGCATGGATCTTTTGGTATGTAATCTTAGGAAGAACCAAGTAGAGTATAGAACCAACTGGAACTGGGTATAGTGACTTATGCCTATAATTCCTAATATATGGGAAGTATAAATAGGAGGATGCAATTCAAAGTCAGCCTGGCACATTGGGGAGGAGGCAGTGAGACCGACCCTATTGCAAGGAACAAGCCAGATGTGGCGTACCATGGTGCTATAGGGAGGAGAATCAAGAAGGCCAACCCAGGCAAAACATGTGAGACCTTATCAGAAAAACAAAGGCAAAGGGGCTGGAGGTGTGGGTCAAGTGTCTAGAGCACTAGGTTAGGAAGAGCAAGGCCAGATGAGTTCAAGCCCAGTACTGCCAGGGAAAAAAGAAAAAAGAATCAAAGGAGTAGTAAACAACAGTGGCTCCATTGAACATGCCATTTTTTAGTAGCATCATTTTAGAAGATGACATCTCTTCATCCTGTTTTGCAGTCTATTGGATTTGACTGGAACTTGTCTACATAGAATACAGGTAATGGACAGGGGAAAAGAAATTACAGTTGGCTGAGATTGTTACTTGAAGTGTATAAAAGCAAGAATCATAAAATGGCTTCTTTCCTGTCCTGCATCTGGGGAAAAAAATCAGTCACCCAGGGTTTTCTTATAACCATGTTCATCATTAAATACATGACAACAGGGCTAGGAGTTTGGCCCAGAGGTAGAGTGCAAAAATAAATAAATAAATGCATGAAGACATGCCAAATAATGTTTCCTTGAAAGTTTTATAGGATTTATATTACTTTAAGAAGTTACTTGTTTTCTTAATCTCTTAATGCCTCCAGAAAATTGTTGTTCAGAGCAATGGAATATTTAAAGGATTTTTCAATACCCAATGTATTTAACTCCTGTGAAAAATTTATACAGTAGTTCCTCTTATATTCAAATTGTTAAGGACATGAAAACGGGGAGCTATGAAAGTTTTGTGTAGTATATAACAAACATACATAATTTATTTTTGCTGGTCCTGGAGCTTGAACTCAGCATCTGAGCACTGTCCAGGCTAGAGCTCTAACACTTGAGCCATACTAGGCAAGCACTCTACCACTAGGCCAAACTCCAGGTCCCAATATATAAAATTTATTCAAATTAGTTTGCAGTGTTAATATCCATGAACACTGTGATTACAAATAGCAATGTATAATATATGTTCTGTATATCTTTCAACACAAAAACTTGATATGAAGCCATTCACAATGATTGGCTATATGATACATTTTTGTTTTGTTTCTTCAGTTCCTTGCACTGGTTTGAGAGAAAGAAAGGGAGAGCTGTATGGGGGCATACTAGTTAGATAAACATTTTAACTCAATCGTTATGTCTGTCAACTAAGTAATAAAGGAGCAGAAACTTATCTTGCTTAGATTGTAGGTTCTTAAGGGGAAATATTATTTAGAATCATCCTCAACCTTGAATTTTTTATATTTTGGTGGTGATGGTGTTTGTCTGTCGTGGGGCTTGAACTTGAGGCCTGAGTGCTGTTTCTGATCTCTTCGCCTCAAGGCTGGTACTCTATCACTTTGATCCACAGCACTACTTCCAGTTTTCTGGTGGTTAATGAGAGATCAGATCTCACAGACTTTTCTCCCTAGTCTGACTTTGAACCATGATCTTCATATCTCAGTCTCGTGAGTAGCTAGGATTACAGGCATGAGTTACCAGTACTCATTTTTAGGTTTTGTTAATATACCAAGACATCAGCCACCAGTAGCCACAAAGTCAAATGCATCTTTCTTTCTCTTGTACTTACATATGACTTCTCTTTCTCTGAAAATAGAAAGAGGAAGGGTAAGAATGTTAAATGTGAGAGACCAAAGTGTTTCTCTAGTCACATCAATGTGTGTTCCTCTTTTCTTTCTTCCCTACTCCATCGATCTAGCATAATTGAATGATTGGGAATAGATATGTATCATCTATCTTTTGATTCCCACTTCATTGGGTCATCTTCTTTTTTTTTCGTATATTTTTATTGTAATTAATAGAAGGGTTACATGATATTGGCTAGATAGATGGTGCATTAATTCCCATACATTGATACCCTTTCACATGTCTTGGTCCCCATTTCCCTCCCCCCACCCTCACCCCTCATCTTGTTTTCCCCTGTTCCCTATCCAATTTCAAATAACCAAATACAAATATATCCGATATATCAGGTAACAAAGTGAGATACTGTAACAATATGAGATAACCAAGGGACAGCAAAAGAGATGAGAGAACAACAATAATTCATTATATGGCTTATGTTTCTATATCCTAGAGATCCTTTCATTTAGCGTCCTACTATATGGCCTTTTGTATCAAGGTTTTGCTCTATTGCAAATCTCTGCTAGGAGAGCCCAAGGTTTCTACTGATTATGACAAATGAGGGAAACCATTGAGCCTAAGTTCCTTTGAGTCTGGCTTACTTCACTTAATATGATCTTTTCTAAGTCTTTCCATTTCCTAACAAATGGGGCAATGTCATTCTTTCTGACAGCAGCATAGAATTCCATTGTGTACAAATACCACATCTTGTTGATCCATTCATCAAATGAGGGACATCTATGTTGGTTCCATATCTTTGATATGGTAAATAGTGTTGCAATGAACATTGTTGTGCTGGTAGATTTAGTATGTCTTTGTTTCTGGATGATTGGGTAAATGCCAAGTAGTGGAATTGCTGGGTCATAGGGGAGCTATATGTTTAGTCTTTTGAGGAACTGCCATACTGCTTTCCATAGTGGCTGAATGAGTTTGCACTCCCACCAACAGTGTAGTAGTGATCCCTCCTGGCCACATCCCCTCCAGCATCTGTTGTTATTAGTTTTCTTGATCCTGGCCATTCTAACTGGAGTGAGGTGGAATCTTAGAGTTGTTTTGATTTGCATTTCTTTTATGACCAGAGATGTTGAGCATTTATTCATGTGTCTATAGGCCATTTTTGTTTCTTCTTCAGAGAAGACTCTCTTTAAGTCTTTGGCCCATCTTTTAATGGGATGGTTGTTACTTTGGAGATTAGTTTTGGAGTGATTCAATTTTTTGAGCTGTTGATATATTTTAGATATGAGGCCTTTGTCTGTTATATGATTGGTGAAGATCTTCTCCCACTCTGTAGGCTTCCTAATTAGTTTACTAGCTATATCCTTTGCCATACAAAAGCTCTGCAGTTTAATGCAGTCCCACTTATCCAGCCTTTCTCTGATTTGTTGTGATTCTTGGTCCTTATTAAGAAAGTTTCGACCTGTGCCAAGGAGATCTAGTGTATCTCCTATTCCTTCTTGTAAAGTTTTCAGAGTGTTGGCTTTTACCTCCAGGTCTTAGATCCATTTGGAGTTAATTCTAGTACAGGGTGACAAAGAAGGATCCAACTTTAGTTTTCTGCAGGTGCTTAACCAGTTCTGCCAGCACCACTTGCTGAAGAGGCTATCTTTCTTCCATTCTATTTTTTTGGCTCCCTTGTCAAAGATTAGGTGGCCATAGGTCTGTAGGTTAATATCTGGGTCTTCAGTTCTATTCCATTGGTCTTCAGGCCTGTTCTTGTGCCAGTACCAAGCTGTTTTGATAATATAGCTCTGTAATAGAGTCTAAAGTTTGTTATTGAAATTCCTTCAGCGCTGTTCTTTCTGCTAAGAAGTGTTTTTGCTATACGGGGTCTTTTATTATTCCATATGAAATTTTGAATTGCCTCTTCTATTTCTTTAAAGAATGACATTGGGATATTGATGGGTATTGCACTGAATTTGTAGATAGCCCTTGGCAAGATTGTCATTTTCATGATATTGATTCTTCCAATCCAGGACCATGGAAGGTTTTTCCATTTCCTCAGTTCTGCTTTAATTTCCTTTTTCAGGGTTTTAAAGTTTTCATCAAAAAGATCCTTTACATTCTTAGTTAAAGTAATTCCTAGGTCCTTTATTTTCTTTGAGGCTATTGCAAAAGGAGTTGCTTTCCTGATTGTTGCCTCATTCCTCTCATTGTTGGCATAGAGGAAGGCAGTTGATTTTTGAGGGTTAATTTTATACCCTGCTACCCTTCCAAAGTTTTGAATCAGTTCAAGGAGCTTGGGAGTAGAGTCTATGGGATTCTTTAAATACAGGATCATGTCATCTGGAAAAATCACAAACCAACAATTTAATGTGTCACCTTAAGCTCCTGGAAAAAGAGCAACAAATCAACCCTAATCCCACTAGAAGGAAGCAAATTAGTAAAATCAAAGCAGAATTAAATGAATTGGAATCCAAAAAAACTATAGAAAGAATCAACAAAAAAAGGAGGTGGTTCTTTGAAAGAATTAACAAAATTGACAAGCCCTTAGCAAATCTTACCAAAAAAAGAAGGGAGCATACCGAAATAAACAAAAATCACAGATGAAAATGGTAATATCACTCCAGAAATTACCAAGATCCAGAGTATCATGAGGGAATACTTCTCAAACCTTTACGCCAACAAATTTGAGAATCTAGAAGAAATGGACGAATTCCTAGCCAATATTAACATACCCACACTGAACCAAGAAGAACTAACCCAACTAACCAGGCCTATTTCAAGCACTGAAATAGAAATGGCAATAAGAGAACTTCCACCTAAGAAAAGCCCAAGGCCAGATGGATTCACAGCTGAATTCTATAAGGTCTTCAAAGCAGAGCTCACACCAATACTCCTCAAGCTCTTCAACGAAATTGAAAATGAAGGTTCTTTACCAAACTCATTCTGTGAAGCCAGTATAACCCTCATCCCCAAACCAGACAGAGATTCATCAAAGAAAGAGAACTATAGACCTATTTCTTTGATGAACATTGATGCAAAACTTCTCAACAAAATACTGGCCAACCGTCTACAACAACTCATCAAAAAAATTATACACTATGCTCAAACTGGATTCATCACAGGGAGGCAAAGCTGGTTCAACATACGCAAATCAATTAATATAATTCAACACATCAACAGGAGCAGGGACAAAAATCACATGATTGTCTCAATAGGTGCAGAAAAGGCATTTGACAAGATCCAACACCCCTTTATGTTAAAAGCTCTGGAGAAACTAGGAATCCATGGAACATTCCTCAATGTAATAAAGGCTGTGTATGACAAACCCACAGCTAGTATTATATGTATTGGCGAAAAGCTAAAGCCATTCCCTCTAAAATCAGGAACGAGACAAGGATGCCTACTCTCTCCACTCTTCTTTAACATAGTATTAGAATTCCTAGCCAGTGCAATAAGGCAAGAAGCAAGCATAAAGGAGATCCAAATAGGGAAAGAGGAAGTAAAACTTTCCCTTATTGGGTCATTTTCTATCCATGCAGTTCTCCATAATAAATTCTGGATGGCGTTATTTTTTTTAATTTGGTAGCCTTGAGTACTACACTTTTGATATAATGGTAGCACATGCTTATTTGTAGTTTTAAAACTTTATGAAATAGGACTGGGAGTGTGGCCTAGTGGTAGAGTGTTTACCTCTCATGCACAAAGACCTGGGTTCAAATCCTTGATAGCACATATAAAGAACAACTGGGAGTGGTGCTATGGCTCAAATGGTAGTCATGAGGAAGGAAGCTCATGGACAGTGTCCAGCCCCTGAGTTCAAGTTCCAGGACCAGCCAAAAAAAACGAACTAATTCATGTAAATTGTACTGGGGATTAAAACCAGGGCCTTGTCTTTAGCTGAGTGTTCTACTATGTGAGCCAGGCTCATAATATTTAGAACTTGATTTTATACGTAATGCTATCTACACTGTACTGTGTGTGTGTGTGTGTCGTGGGGGCTTGAATGCTTGAACTCAGGGTCTAGGCATGGCCCAAGCTGCTTTTCCCCAGAGCTAGCAGTCTACCATTTGAACCACAGCTCCATTTCCTAATTTTTGGTAATTTATTGGAAATAGTCTCGTGAATTTTCCTGCCTGGGCTGGCCTTGAAACATGATCCTCAGATCTCAGCCTTCCTAGTAGCTAGTATTACAGATGTGAGTCACTGGCACCATTTTGTACTATGCTTTTGAAATTTAAGATACAGTATAACACTTCAATTTTTTCCCTAATCTTGTTTTCAATTAAAATTATTAACATAAGCCAAAATGTATTTATTCTGAGCCACACTAGGTTATTTGAGTAATAGAAAAATACTAGTAATTTAATTCGTAAAGTTGGGTAAAAAGAAACACAAAAGTTTTCATTTTACTAAAATTTGTTGGACTTGGAATTGTTAGCAACTATGGAAATAATCATTTTTTAACCTCATCTTAGGGATTTCTGCCAGGGATCTTGGAGCACATCCATAAGTTTTACAGATGTTTCATAGCTAACTTTAAAACAATTGTGGACCTCGATCATCAGGTCTACATGACATTGTTTTATTTTTCTAATTTAATCTGGAAAAAAAAGTGAAGAAAAAATGATTTAATAAAGCAGCCTGCAGATACTTCCTAACATTTGTTTGTATGAAGGCCAACATTTCATTCTCATGAAAAGAGTTATATTAAGTACAAGCGTTTTTGTTTGTTTTTTTTTGTTTTGTTTTGATTGGTCGTGGGGCTTGAACTCTGGGCCTGGGAACTGTTCCTGAGCTCTTCAGCTCAAGGTTAGCACTCTTCCACCTGAGCCGCAGCACCACTTCTGGTTTTCTGGTGGTTAATTGGAAATAAGAGTCTCACAGACTTTCTAGCACCAGTTGGCCATCCTCAGATCTCAGCCTTCTGGGTAGCTAGGATTACACCAGTATCCAGCTAGGTACAAGTTTTTGAGAAGTGATTTTTAAGGTCACGAAGCCTGAAACAGGTTAGATACTTTAAAATTAATTTTTTAATTCCTTGAGTTAGTACTCAGGAAAATTAAATATTGGAAAATAATTATTTTAGACTTAAGGTCCAGAATGTCCTATTTAAAAATAATTTTATTCAATTTATAAGCAATCCTTAAAGTAAATAGCGTAGAGAAAGGATGCTAGAAAGAGAACATGCTTAAAGTTATAGGAAGAAATATTTAGTTACCAAGAAACACTGTTTATTAATTCATCAAAACACATCTCCTTCAATACTTGGTATATATCTAAAAAAATGACATCAGAATGTGAAAGAGACCACTTTCACATGTTCATTGAAATATTTTTCTCAACAGCCAAGAAATAAAGCTAATCCAAGTGTCCATCAATTGATGGTTAGATAAAGAAAATGTGGTAGAGGGACAACCAGAGAAAGAGTGGAATCCTGTCATATGCTGCAATATGGATGCATATCATTCTGTTAAGCTAGACACAGAAAGACAAGACCTACATAATCTCACTTCTATGTGGCATCAACAAAATGTTGATCTCTTAGAAATAGTGAGTAGAGCCAGGCACTGGTGGCTCACGCCTGTCATCCTAGCTACTCAGGAGACTGAGATCTGGGGATTGCAGTTCAAAGCCAGCCTGGGCAGTAAAGACTGTGAGACTCTTATCTCCAATTAACCACCAGAAAACCAGAAATGACACTGTGGCTGAAGGGGTAAGGTGGTAGCCTTGATCTGAAGAGCTCAGTGACAGCACCTAGGCTCAGCGTTCAAGCCCTATGACCCACTAAAGAAAAAAAGAAGAAGAAGAAGAAGAAGAAGAAGAAGAAGAAGAAGAAGAAGAAGAAGAAGAAGAAAGAAATTGTTAGTAGAAGGTGGTTACCAGAAGCTGGGCAGACTAGGAGGAAGGAAGAGATTGGAGAAGGTTGATTAGTGGGTATCAACTCAATGTTAGATAGGACATGGTATCCTTAATATGTGGATTTTAGATCCAAACAGTACAAGAGCGATGACTCAGTATTTGGGTACTGAAGGTTATGGACATGGTCTTGGAGATATAAACATAAGTACATAGACATAAAAATCTATGAAGGGCTATATACTATATGGAAATAATGCTTTATTACATAGATTAATATCTATCCATGACAAAGACTCAGCTAAATTTTAATTATGTGTGCCAGTGATTGTATATAGATTCCCTTCTTGAATACTTGTTTTTTAAACATGACATTGAAATATGATGTAAAATCAATGTTAACAAAATCTTTAAAAAAAAAAATGGGCAGAGCCAGAGGCTATAGTTCTGTGGTACAGTGCTTGCCTAACATGTACAAGGCTGTAGGTTTAGTCTTCAGTTCTGCAAAATAGGAAAGGACAGAAGAAAGACAGAGGAGATTGAAAAGAAGAGATATAATTATTCTGATTAAATACTATATAATATTATGCATGTATTGAAACAGGTATGATATACCATTAACATGTACCATTGTTATGTTTTTATTAGTTAAAACTAAGTAAACAAAAGATGTAAATTAAAAAGTGGAACTTTCATTATGATCCCTATTATAATTTTTTGCCTTCATTGCTATGCCATAATGTTTACTATCTGGGACACTTTTTTCTGTTCAAAGATATGATGTAGGAAGGTTCACTTGAGCCAAAGAGTTTGGCTCAAAAAATAATGAATATAGTATATATATATACATGTATATGCACATATATAAATATATTATTTTAAATAATTATTCAACTGTTTATATAAATATTCAATTGTAATATGTAAAGATATATAGCTAATAAATGAGGGAATAAAATTCTCAAAGTAAATTTCTGTATTATTTTTCACAGCGCTTTTAGAAGTTTTTCTTTTTTTAATATACAGATATTTCATGCCAAATATTGGTGACTCATATCTGAAATCCTAGCTTGTTAGGAGGCTGCGAGCAGGAGATTATGGTTCGAATTCAGTCAGGGCAGGAAAGTTCATAAGCCTTATAGCCAGTAAACTTTCAAAAAGTCAGAAGTGGAGCTGTAGCTCAAGTGGTAGAGCACTGATCTTGAGGGTAAAAAAAATGAACAAACTCAGACAGCACCCATTACCTAAATATAAGCCCCAGAACCGGCAGGCGCACACACACACACACACACACACTACAGATATTTTTACAAAGTTGTTTTAGCAAGGCAGTTCTTTTAGCAAAATACTTCCACAAAGTAGGTTTAGAAAGGAGGAAAATGTATACTTTCTCAGATTTCTGACTACACTTTCTCAGATTTCTGACACCTGGCTCTTTTACTTTTCAACTTTAGAGTATATTGATATGGTCTTCAAATGAAGAGCAGCCAGATCCTCTAAAGAAAATAAATATTGTCAGTAGGCAATATGGTGTTTGAAAAGTTCAAAGATGCAAGGAACAAAGATTATCTCTTTCTATCCTCCCCAGATTTCCCCTGTACTCATTTCCAGGGGGCACAAGTCTTTAATGTTTGGTCTAAAATTTATTAAAATACTTCAAAAACAATCATAAGAATTGTCAATCATAATTACAGTTTCTTGAAGAGGACACTAATTTATACATTGCCAAAATCTGAGACTTTTCCCTTTGAAAATTTTACAGAATAATAGCCTTGAAACATAACCATTGAAAAAACAGTCCAGAGATTTTTGTCATTAATAAGAGAATAACACAAGAAGAATATACATGGTCCTGTCTTTCCCTCAGCACATTTTTTTTTTAGGATTTTGCCTTGGTTGCTTTAGTTTTTATTTTTCTTCTGCTCTCTAAAGATCAAGACTCAGTCTTTGAATGCTAGAAACTAGGGGAGAAAATGCAATGGGAAAGACAGGGATACAGACAGTGAGGATGGGAGTTTCAAAGGAAAATGGGAAAAAAGATAAAGAATAATAGACATTTTTTAAAAATTGACATAAAAAAGGGAGGGCCAAGAGTTTGGCCTAGTGGTAGAGTGCTTGCCTAGCATGCACAGAGACCAGGGTTCAATTCTTTGGTGCCACATACATAGAAAAAGCTGGGAGTGGTGCTTTGGGTCAAGTGGTAGAGTTCTAGCCTTGAGATAGCCAAAGGACAATGCTCAGTTCAAGCCCCAGGACTGGCAAAAATAAAAAATTAAAATAAAAAAGGGAGCTGATACCTCATACCTATAACCCTAACTACTTAGGAAGCTGAGATCTGAGGGTCACGGTTCAAAATCAGCCTGGGTGTTAAAGTCTGTGAGACTCTTATCTCCAATCAACTACCAAAACCAGAAGTGGTGCTGTAGATCAAGGGGTAGGGCAGTAGCCTTAAGCTGTCATCATGCAGTAGGTGGGAGCCAAGGGTATGCAGGGGAGAACTTGCTACAGGGAATGACTCAATCCCTCAGGTCCGTGGTGGTCTACAGCCCCCCTCCGAGATCTTCATACTGATCCGTAATCACAGCACAGCCAGTGCTCGCTTCCATTATAAGCAAGTTCTCAAGCTAGTCTAGCTTTTGGAGGCCAAAGGAAATGTCTGCTTAGCTTCTTCATTAGTCAACACTCATTCCTTGCTAGAATCCAGCTTGGAGAAAAAAATATGTGGATAAAAATGGTATGCAGGCCCAGTGGCTCAGACCTGTAATCCTAGTTACTCAGGAGGCTAAGATCTGAGGACTGTGGTTTAAAACCAGCCTGGGCAGGAAAGTCTGTAAGCCTCTGGTCTCCAATTAATCACCAAAGGCTGGAAGAGGAGCTATGTATCAAATGGTTGAGTGCTAGCCTTGAATATAAAAGCTAAAGGACAGCATTGAGGACCTGAGTTCAAGCCCCAGTACTGGCACAAATAAAATGGTACCCTAAGTTGGATGTTGGTGGTTCATGGCAATAGTCCTAGCTACTCAGGAGACTGAGATCTGAAGATCATGGTTGAAATCCCAGCCTGGGCAGACAAATCCAAAAGACTCATGTCTACAAATAACCATCAAAAAGCCAGAAATTGAAATGTTGTTCAAGTGATAGAGTGCTAGCCTAAAGCAAAGAAAGCTTTAGCAAAAAAAAAAAAAAAAAAAAGAGGATGAATCCCTAAATTTAAGCCAACACGTGCACACACACACACGACCTATTTTGCATAAATCTTAGGACAACCGATGAGTTAGGACTTACAAAGGATTAGGCATGCTGTTGACACCTACCTGCTTAATAAATATTAGTTCTCATTGTTTATTCTTTTCTCAATAGCCTGCGAAGATTCTTATTTTTCAACTTATTTTCTCTCTCTAGGAGCAGGGAAAATACTTTGGTCATTATTTGTTTTCTTAAATGTTTTCCTAAGCTATCGGGTTTTAATTTTTCTATATTTCTAATGGCCAGGATTTTTTTTTAAATGACAAAGTAGGACATATCAATTTTCTATCTGGTTTTCACTATCTACATACTCTCCTTGAAGCAAAAAGCATTCATGAAGTTAGGAGAGGAAAAAGAGATAAAGGATAAATGTTTGAATATGGTCCCAGTGGTTCCAGGCAAAACCTAGCTCTCAGTCTGTGGATGCAAGGGGAATGTAGTAACTGGAGTTTGGCATGAGTGACTATGTGGGATGTGATATCTTTCACTGTAATGTGATGTATAGAAATGTAACAAATGTGGAAGCAAGCTATGGAGTTCACCTCTACCCAAGAACTTGTAGTGCATGCTGGAAATGGAGAAATAGAGATCTAGCAGATGGGGAGACTTACAACTCTGACTCCAGAAGAGAGATTGGAACTTGGGACAAGAATTTTTGACATCCAGGATTCCTGGTTTGGGAAAATTTTAAAAGCCAAAACTTTCACAGGGAAAATAAAAGTGACATGTATAAATTATTAGTTTTTTTAATTTGATGCCTTAAAGCTTATGTGTTAAAAATATGTGAAATTATAATTAAATGTACATCAGATTTCTTGGCTATTGCATTCTATTCAAACATTTGAAAATGTAGTATTTGAATTATCTGTCTGTTTTAATGTTTCAGGTCATAAGGCATATGGATTATCTGCCCCAAAAGACAATCAAGTAGTCACAGCAATAGAATACCAAGGTATAGTATCTTTTTTTTTAATGAGCTGTATTGCTTATATAGCACACAAGGATGATGTATCCGATACTGTCTTTCTATTGGCTTGGACCTCTGCTCCACCCCACATGAATTCTCTTGCCTACAATGCTCCAGAGTGCTCTCACTTTTCGAGGGAAACATTCTCAATAGAAATATTGAACAATGAATGGAAATAGAGGATACACATAGATTTCCTAATGCACAAATTACCAGCCAGAAGGACAATGGAATTTTTGAAAAGGAAGATAGGTCTCTAAGAGTTTCTACCTAGTTAGAGGTAGCCAATGAGAATCAATACTTCAAAACCTACCATATGAATTTTAAGAAAATGTTAATATATACTCTGTTATCTTGTTCTAATTTGTTGCAACTTTGTTTTTGCAATACTGATATTTGAACTTAGTGCCTCTGCCTTGCTAAGCCATATGCTTAGACACATTAGCTTCTTTCATTCCTTGTTTTTCTTTTGTGGTTTAGGGATTTTGGAGGTGATCAATTTCTAAATTTTTAAAATTGTTATAAAGGTGACATACAGAGGGGTTACTGCTACATATATCAGTTGAAGAATAAATTTCCTTTTCTTGCTTTCTCGCAGCATTTTCCTCTTGAACTGATTCTTTTTATTAGCATTGGCTAGTTGTAAAAGGGGGAGTTCATTTTTGACATGTCTGTTTGTGGATATAATGCATCTTGATTTGTTACCCCCTCCAACCTCTTTCCGCCCCCTCCAGTCACCTACCCCTCCCATTATTACCCACATCCCAATCTAGACATGGCTCACTTCTCCATTTCCTTTGGTTACAATTGCCGCCTCTAGTTCCAAAATATTCTTTCACTCTAAAATGACTCCCAGTGCCCACTTATATTACTTTTTAATGCATGTTTTATTTTTAACATAGAAAATCCTTCTGTGATTTATTGCAATTAAATGTTCAGCTCAGGAATGGATGTGAAGGTCAATGGAGTTCAGTACTAGAGACCATGCTAAGCATGTATGATGTTCTTGGTTTAGTCTCCATTACCAAAACAGAACAAAACCACTCTTTCTCCAGAATAATTATTTTAACATATTAATTTTTTCTTAGTTTACCTCTGCTCTATTTTATTTTATTTTTGCCAGTTCTTGGGCTTGAACTCAGGGTCTAAGCTTTCCCAAGGCTAGAGCTCTACCACTTGAGCCACGGCACCACTTCCAGCTTTTTCTGTGTATGTGGCACTGGGGAATCGAGCCCAGGGTTTCGTACATGGTAGGCAAGCACTCTACCACTAGGCCATGCTCAAAGCCCCATAATTATGAGCTTAGTTATTCTGGTGTGAACCTCCATGAAAATAAATTTCTATCTTAAGATTCCTATATTTTAGTTTTGGTTTATTTTATACAGTAACTTAAGTTTATAATAATTTGTGATTTACATATACCCATGTGTACATTCCAGTTCATTAATTTTGTTCTCTTCTTTCTCTGATGTCAGAAAATTATAATTAAATTCCTGCTTTGCAGGGATTCTGTTCTGTATCATTTCCCATGGAGGTGCCAGAGGCCGAATGAGACTGAAATGAGGGCGGCTCTGCCAGGTCCATAAATTACATGAGCAGTCCCTTGCCATGAAAGCTGTTAATCAGTTTAATAGCAAGCATTTTCTTAAATGATCATCTTTCTTAATCTAAATGAAGCAGATGTTTTGGCAATAAAATAATCACTTTAATAGAAAACGTTGGCACATATTCCTGATTTTATATCTTTGTGTTAAATAAATTTGTGCAGACACTATTTTCATTGCTATTTGAAACAGACATACAGTTTAGATCTGGTTTGGTAATTTAAAGGTAAACCTGTAAGCCAAATGTAGTGGTTCATGCTTATAATCCTAGCTCCTTGGGAGGCACTGATTAGAGGCTTGTGATTCAAGAAAGGACTAAGCAAAAAGGTAGCAAGATCCTGTTTCAATCAGTACTCACCCACAGAGGAAGAAAAAATAGGGGGATCATAGTCCAGATCATCCCAGGCAGAAATGTAAGATGCTTTCTAAAGAAAAAATAACTAAAGTAAACTGGGCATTGGTGGCTCATACCAGTAATCCTAGCTACTGGAGAGGCTCAAAGTTGATCAGGGTTTAAAGTCGGAAAGGCCATGAGCCTCTTATCTCTGAATTAACTATCAAAAAACTGGAAATGGAGACATGGCTCATATGGTAGAACACTAGTCTTGAGCAAAAAGAGGGCAGGGACAGTGCCCAGGGCTTCAGTTCATGCAAGAAAATAATAACTGAAGTAAAAAGGAATCAGGGAATGACTCAAGTAAAGTGAATTCAAACCTTAAAACCTAAATTCATCCCCCTCTCCCCCAAAAGTGAATTTGTCACAGGATAAAGTGTGGGCTTCAAACACATAGAAGCAAAGAAGCTGGAGACTACAGTTAAGGGAAGTTAATTCATCACGGATACAAATAATAATTGCCACTATGGAGCACATACTATGTGCAAAGTCCACTAGTTGCATAAACCATTATCTCGTCTCATTTAATCTTTACAACATCTTTGTGAGATGAGATGCTATTCTTTTTTTATCATTTTATTGGTGTTTGTGGTAGAGATCTAACTCAAAAGTGTATGAATTACTGTATTATGTCTCAGTAACCCTGAAGAAATATAGAAAATTATGCTGATTTTGACTACAGAGAGAAAGTTATCCTCAGAGGTTGAAACCATGATTCCCCTCTTTTTACTACTTGTTTCTGAGGACTGTCACAATCTACTGTGAAATATGTGCCTTAACATAGCAGAAATGTATTCTTTTACAGATGCATAGTCTGTTCATTCAAGATCAAACTGTTGGTACCCTAGGATCTAGACAATGGCTGTGTCTTGCTCAGGATACTTCCTCAAAGAACCACATGACAAAGCCCCTCTGCCTTCTGAATCTGTGATCAAATGCCACCTTCTGAAACCAGTGAACTCTGACTACCCTGCTTATAAAAATTACATCCAATAACATTGCCATATCCATAACCCTCAAACCTCTTGCACTCTCCTCTCCTTGATCTCTATAGCATACATCACCTTCTCACATGTTACAAAATTCACATTATCAAATGGACTTTGATGTTGCTTGCTTGCTTGACTTCCCAGACAGCATGGGGATCTGGCCTTGTTCTGTTCTCTGATGCAGTTTAGAAACAATGCTGTACAATGTGTATGCTCACTAGCTTTAGAGGAACTGAATAAACAACTCCTCTCCATATTGCACTGTCAGTGAGCCAGGCTGCCAGTGGAATTGGGAAAACCAATGGTCACCCTTTAAACATATAATTTCTTTCTCTTATTATGATTAAATATTAGTGCAAAGGAGTTACAATTCCATAAATCAGGTTATGAGCTTCTTGGTTAATGTCTCCTTCCTTCATTCTATTCTATCTCCCTATTTTCCTCCAAACCATCCTTTCCCACAAGTTTTATAGAATCTACATTGAATATAATGCCTACATTTGCTCATACTTTCTCTTTCCATTCCTGTGACACCCTCTAAGGTATAATTTCCATACAGATTTTTTCCTCAGAGCAGTGAAGACAGAAATCAGGAAGAATTCATTAAGAGGTGTGTGTGTGTGTGTGTGTGTGTGTGTGTGTGTGTGTGTGTCTGTGTGTGTCTGTGTGTGTGTGGTTAAATATACAAAACAATGTGATGGAATATAAAATAGTTTCTAAGACACAGCAGTAAGACATGGAAAGTAGATGAATAATGAGTGTGGGTGTGTGTGCTTAATTGTTGGAACACTCAACAAAATACGGGAAGGAAACCTATCTAAAACTCAAGACTCCGGAAGGTTCACCACCCATACTCCTTAATCAACAGAACACTGCTATTTCCTTAGCACACATTTGTCTTTGTAGTTGTTTTAAACATCTCTGTCTGTAGAACAGTATCTCTCTGAGATATAAGACTCGCTTGAAAATCTTTAAGCATCTTAAACAGTTTATTTCCTCTTAACTTTCTTTCCTCTGCTATGTTTTTCTTTACCTTTTATTCTATTTCTCTGTTTCTAGTAACATGACTGTAACACAAGGCTCACACACAGAAATCAACACTGGATTATAATTTTCATGCATTGGTTATAGACTTTCTGCCTCTGTCCATGTATGTATTTTTTAAATAAAATTGGAAATATTTTTAAATAGTAGTGAAATGTCCTTAGCCTCAAAATCTTGAATATGGAAAGAAATTTAATTTGTGTTCTGATTAAGGATATTGTGCTTTTGTAGGTCAAACCACTAGTCTTGTGAAAAAAATCACATCTTAGAAAAATCAAGTTGACATTTTAGATACCTATTTGAAACATACTTTAAATCTAGTTATAATTGGAGGGTTTTATTTGGTAATATAAAACTATGCAGACCAGAACAGGGTTTCCCTCTCTTCAATCATCTTGCTTGGACAGTCAAAAGAAGTGTCTCCTTGGAGGTTCCTGGAATTTTTTAATGATGCAGCTGCAGTAAGTTGGCTGCCATAAAGTGAACTTAACAATATTGTGATAAAGTGGATGCCAAGATAAATTTTCCTATCATTTATCTTGATTGAGGCATTTTGCAGTAAGAATCAACAATTCATTAGAGGACAACTTGAGGTTTATACTAAAGTATTTGTAGAGTAAATTAATAAAGAAAGGATCTGAGCTGGGTGAGGTAGCTCACGCTACTCAAGAAGCTGAGATCTGAGGATCACGGTTCAAAGCCAGCGGGGGCACTAAAGTCTGTGAGACTCTTATCTCCAATTAACCACTAGAAAACCAGAAGTAGCAAGATGGCTCCAGTAGTAGAGTGGTAACTTTGAGCTGTAGAGCTCAGGGACAATGCCCAGGCCCAGAGTTTAAGACCAATGACAGACAAGATGAGAGAGAGAGAGAGAGAGAGAGAGAGAGAGAGAGAGAGAGAGAGAGAGAGAGAGAGAGAGAGAGAGAGAGAGAGAGAGAGAGAGAGAGAGAGAGAGACTGAATGAGAATGTAGGCAGTTGGAGGAGGGGTTGGGGTTCTTTAGCCTATCCAGGGCTGAACTAAATGCCTTTTCTATGCAAGAGGTCTGAGACATCCTCTCCATACCTCCAACCTAACACACATCCATATTCTACTGAAATGACTTCTTATTTGCCTCCTCTACCCAATGGTAGACATCTTGAACACAGGAAGTGGGAGTAATAAGATATCTAATCATAGGTGCTGTTGGTTAGGGACTTAACTATGTTTAAACTTGTGTGCTTGCATATATTATTGCATTTAAAAAACTACAGCTGTTCAATAAGTCATGATCCCATTTTACTGTGGGGGAGGGGACTCAGGCTCAAGAGCTAGGGAAAGCAAGATATCTATCTATCTATCTATCTATCTATCTATCTATCTATCTATCTATCTATCTATCTATCTATGTAGGTGGTGCCACTAAATTTCAAACTCAGGGCCTTGTCTAGCCTGGCATTCCACTAATTTGAAACACATTACCAACCATGTTTTTGCTGGTCATCTGATTTTTTGTGGGGGGCGAGGGAGGAGTGTAGAGGGGTGGGAAGTGTTCTTGGGGCTTGAACTCTGGGTCTGGGCACTGTTCCTGAGCTTCTTTTGCTCTCAGTAAGTGTTCTACCACTTGAGTCACAGCACCGCTTCTGGATTTTTGAGTCGTTTTTGGAGATGAGCATCTCATGGGTTTTCCTGCCTGGGCTGGCTTGGAACCACAATCCTCAGATCTCAGCCTCCTGAGTAGTTAAGATTATAGGCATGAGCCACCACCGGTGCCAAGCTACTGGTGACCTTTAAGCTGTTCTCTAACCTCAGTCCTCTTCTTCTTAGCTTCCTAAGTAACTAGGATTACATGTGTGAGCCACCATGGCTTAGCTACATAATGATTAGATGAATGAGGTGACTACTTCTGATTTGGCTAAAATAGCATGGTACTTGAGTATGTATTTTGGATGGATGAATGGAAATGTAAAAGAGTAAAGATGTATACAAATAATTCAGTGAAATACAAATTCACAGCAACTCTTAGAAAACAAGTGTCTTTTGTTGTTATTCCTAGAGGTTATTTTAGCCTGTAAAAGTCCAAAGAAGACCATCTCATCCAGATTAGAGTGGAAAAAGCTGGGAGGAAGTGTCTCCTTTGTCTACTACCAGCAGACTTTCCAAGGTAAGAAGAAGCTGGAGACTTGAGGAGCCCAGAGCAAGAGAATACGGAGTACAACTAGAATCCTTTGATTTACAAATTTAGGCAGGACATGACTGATTAATGAAAATATGTTTTTTTTTAAGTGTGAGCCTATAGCATTAGACCTAAAACATAATAATCACAGAAGCTATAGATGAATTCTTTTCAATCCCCAGACCCTTTATTTCGTAGCTGAATTTCAGAGGATACAAAATGCGATTTGGTCTTTCTGGCTCAGCAGATTAAAGTCTTGAGAGGTGGCAAATGCATAATGGTATGGTTTGGGATGGAGGGGCATTGTTTAATACTAAATGCTTTCACTCTATTTCCTCATCTCCTTCTATGGAGTTAGGATTTACAGTGAATTATAACCGCCACACATTTTACTTGTTATATATTTCTTTCTATTTGTTTCCTGTTGGATATGGGTTATACTTTCAATTTAAAAATTTGCTAATGATTGGTGAAATATCATTGTGTCAATTTGCTTTGGAATTATCCACTGTTAAGGATACAGATAAAACAAGATAGGCTATGCACTGATTCCACTTACAGCTGAATAGGGGCGATACTGAGCATCATTTCCCACCACTCTCTTATTTGCATATACTTGAATTATTCCATTATAATTTTAAGATTGGAGGCAACATTTATCAAGGGAAAAATACTTTATTGTTTTAAAACATTATTACTTTGATTTTATGGATTCAAATGGGAAAAGGCCTGGAGTTCAAAGAACACATAAAGTATTCCCTCTGATTCTTACATTAAGACCCTAGGCTAAAAATACTAATATTATAGCTACCTTTATTTGAATTTCCTATAATTGCCAAGTTTGACACTTACATATTACACAAAACCCTGTTTTAATTTTATACATATTCCTGTGAAAAACTAACCTACAAAATTATTTAAGTTATGTCTTTGGCTTACCACTTCTTCTGTGGTATAATTTTTTGGGCCACCACATAAAGTTAATGTTCTGGCCAATAAAACCAGCCTCTCCAGTGGTTTGGTTCCTTTAAACAGGAATGTTTTTCTAAGAAGTAAGGCAGGCAATTGGGTTGAGTTCTCTAAAATAAAATATGGGAATGTGAAACTATTTTGGGGGGGAGTCTTTTTAAAAAAAAACAACAGATTTTGTTTTTGCCAGTCCTGATACTTGAATTCAGGGCATGAACACTGCCCATGGGTTTTCTCAAGGTTAGCACTCTGCCGCTTGAGCCACAGTACCTCTTCTGGCTTTTTCTATGTATGGGGTACCAGGGAATAGAACCCAGGTCTTTGTACCTGCTAGGCAAGCACTATACCAGTAGGCTAAATAAACTTCCAGTCCCTTAAAAAAAGAATTTTTTTATAATATGTTCATGCCATTATTTTTTTTGTCAGTTACGGGGCTGGAACTCTGGACCTGGGCATTGTCCCTGAGCTTTTCAGCTCAAGGCTAGCACTCTACCAATTGACCCACAGTGCCACTTCTGGTTTTCTGGTGGTTAATTGGAGACAAGAGTCTCACAGACTTTAGTGCTTGGGCTGACTTTGAATGGTGATCCTCAACTCTCAGAGTAGCTAGGATTACAGGCATGAGTCACAGGTGCCCAGAAGACAGGCCATTTTTAAGGTTTCAAATTGAGTGTACAAGAAGGAAGATGAATGCTTTAGTTATTGAATGAAGTGATTTGAGAAAAATACTCTATAGAATATTGCTAGAATAGTGCTTTGTTCCTAGCATTATTGTCTTCTTCTTCTTTTTTTTCCTAAAGGTGATTTTAAAGATAGAGCTGAAATGATAGATTTCAGTATACGGATCAAAAATGTTACAAGAAAGGATGCTGGGAAATACCGTTGTGAAGTTAGTGCCCCATCAGAGCAAGGCCAAAATCTGGAAGAAGATACGGTCACTCTACAAGTACTAGGTAATGTGTATATATGGGTGTAACTACTGTCACTCATCCCTTTTCTCCTCCTCACAGGACTAGTGCAAGGAGGCAGCAGGCACAACACTAAAGACTAAAACAACTAATATTACAGGAACTACAACATCACTTTTCCATTAGGATCTTGGCTCTTTATCCCCATCATCTCATTGACTGCTGAAATTTCACTATTACAAACACATGATCCCCAAACTCTCTTTATTTAAGAATACATTTCTCAAGACTTCCCAGTAGCTTTCAGCATTGCTTCTATTTTTTTTCTTCCTGTCATCTAAAATGGTATCACTTGATACCATATCATTTGGTAGAAAAGCAAAAAGTAAATACATGTCAAAAATGTAGATTGATGGAGGACTAAAAGTTATTTAGTAAAGAAAAAATAGCATTTACTTTGTAGCAAATATGTCTAGGATTCTTTCAGATATGTGATTTTCTTAATCTCCATGAATTAATCTGATTCTTACAGGTGAAGAAATAGAAGTTAAATTATTTCCTCAGGACCATACAATTAGAAAATGTCTGGGTCAATATTTGAATCTAGATGGGAGTCAACTGCAAAGCTATTATAGTTAATAAGAACCACATCGGGCACGGTGGTATGCACCTGTAACTCAGCAATGCTGAGTTCGAGGCTAGTTCGGGCTACATATTAAAACCCTGTCTCAAAAAACAAAATTAACACATAACAGCAAGTAGACTCATCTCCCTATTGGTATAAGCATAGGGTATTAAATAATATGAACATGATGATAACTTTGCTTCTTTTTAATATGTCATCTAAATGTGATAGCACTCTAAATGTGTTACTGTAGCAAATATTTAATTCAGGAAACTCTTCAGTAGATTCAGTTAGTGTATCCATTTTCTGTCTTTAAAAGAGCACTACTCATTGATCAGCTTATCATTCTATAGATCAGAAACCCAACAACAAAATTCAATCCTGTTTAGGCTATCAATAACAAAACTAAAATCAAGGTAAGTTGAATTCTTGTGTCAAGACTGGGGGAAAATCCACTTCCAAGCTCATTCTTGGTGTTTTCAGTGATTGGTAAGACTGAAAGATCTCACTTTCTACTAGCTACTAAACTGAAATCTTAGAGACCACCTACCGCTATCACTTGGCTCCTTTGATATTCAGTGCAATAGGGCCTTCATGATATCTACAAAATTCCTTCATGGTAGTATCTAGATTACAGTCTGAGTAACTAAGAGAATCTTTGTGAAGATGGAGGTTCTTAGAGGTCATCTTAGAATTCTACTAATAATAGGCACTTCTGTCTTCTGGATATTTGATCACCTAATAAAGTCTGCTTTGCATTCTTCTGCATCTCTGAGACCAGAATAGTCCTCTTTCTTCAAGGTGATTTTAATTTTCTAACTTGTCTAGTTCTAAGTAAGATTTTTTTTATTAAGTACCAAGCCTGAAAAATAGCCTCATATTTATTTTCTCTTAAAATTGTTGAGAATAAACATTAGAACTATTAGAGAAAAATAACAGACAGTATGTAAAAAGTAATGTCCACTTTATTAGCTAAGGTAATACCTGCTACTATAACAGATAAATCCTGAAATATCAGCAATTATTTTCTCCCGTAAGTAAAGTATAGACTGTTTGGAAGAGCATGTGTGTAGGGGAGGATGAAGAAATGATTCTACATCATGAAACAGAGACAAAGCATAATATGGGTCTGATATATGCTCTCCAAGGTTCTTGTGAGTGGGAAGAGACAAAAGGGGTGAATGACTGAAGATCATACAGAAAACGGTTATATGTCAGGCCTAGAAATGGCTATCCCACTTTATCTCACGTTCCATGCACCTGAGCCATTAGTGGCAAGGCACTAGCAAGTGTGGAGTCTTGTGTTACCCAGAGAAAGGAAATGGGCTCATGGAACAGGTAGCCAGTCCCTGTAGCTGGCACCTCCCTTAGTAAAGGCCTTTATTCCCCATGTTTAAGCTCATGAGTAACCCGTGACATTTACCTTCTGTTGGTCAGTGGCTCCAGCAGTGCCATCCTGTGAAGTGCCCACTTCTGCTCTGAGTGGAACTATGGTAGAGCTACGATGTCAAGACAAAGAAGGGAATCCAGCTCCTAATTATACGTGGTTTAAGGATGGCGTCCGTTTGCTGGAAAATCCGAAACTGGGCTCCCAAAGATCCAACAGTTCATACACAATGAATATAAAATCTGGCACTCTGGTGAGATCATTTCATGTGGATAAAGAAGATTGAGTGCTCATGGTGGCTTACGTTTGTAATCCTAGCTACTCAGGAATCAGATCTGAAGATTATAGTTCAAAGAGTAACCACAGTAAAACCATGGCAGGGTATTTGTGCTGTTAAGTGTGTGTGATTCTAGACCATCAACAATTATCTCTGTGACTTAAGTTTCTCTTACTTTAAACTCAGTCTAGACTCTGCTTCCTCCATGTAACAATGGGAGCCAAAAAAAATCCCTTTATAGTTGAAGTAGAATTATTTCTTTGCTAAGTTTTTTTTATTTTTTTTTATTGTAATTAGTGAAAGGGTTACATGATATTTGCCAGATAGAAGGTGCATTAATTCACATACATTGATACCCTTTCACATGTCTTGGTACCCATTTCCCTCCCCACACCCCCCACCCGTCTTGGTTTTCCCCCCTTCCCTATCAAATTTCAAATATCCAAATACAAATAAATTCAATATATCAGATAACAAAGTGAGATACTATACCAATATGAGATAACCAAGGGACAGCAAAGGAGATGAGAGACAACATAGTACATTAAGGACAACAATCATTCATTATATGGCTTTTGTTTCAATATCCTGGAGGTCCTTTCAATTCTTTGCTAAGTTTTTATATGGGACTTTTAAAAGTAGAATGATTTTTTAAAAAGTTATTCAACATGAAAATATTTTCCACTCAAAATAATAGTACAGGTCAGTTTTTAAATGTCTAATTTTTCACAATACATATCACTACCATAATCATTATCCTAAAAAAATCTTAGAAGTGATGTAGTAATAATAACAATCTTAATGAATTTTGAGAGTAACCATGTGTCTTTTCATTTCTTTTATGATTAACATGTAAAAGCTACAATTTTTTGAGGGGGCCAGTACTGAGATTTGAACTTAAGGCACCAGTGCTTGCTAGATAAGCACTTGAGCCACACATCTGGCCCCTTTGTGCTTTAGTTATTTTTTTAAAAAATGTAAAATTTTATTGCCAGGGTGATGTACAGAGGGGTTACAATTATATAGGTAAGGTAGTTAGTACATTTCTTGTTGGACATTGTTACCCTCTCCCATGTTTTTCTCTCCCCCACCCTCCCTGCCTCATGTCAGCCTCAGAAGGTGGGCCTCTTACTGTGTCCATGTATCCTGTTATAGCAGAGACTAGAGGTATAACCACTATGCCTGGCAAAACTAGGTCTGATATATAGCAAAGAGCATTGCTTCATTCAGAAATATGACAGAGGAGCAGCAGAGGAGGCTGTCCTTAGAATAAGGCATGCTCTGGTCTTTTGGCTGTCAGAAGGAGCAGCCAGCAGGTCCTAGTGATATTACACTAAGAAACTGGGCAGAAAACCTGCCATGCCATCATCCACTGCTATATTTATTTGTCAAATTTATTTTTTCTCCAAGTGGGGATAAAAAGCCCTAAGGCAAGTCTGAAAAAAAAAAAAGATCCCGATGTACTTTCCTCAGGGAGCATCAGCCCTTGAAGTTTCTGGTGAGGCCAAATAAGTGCATGGCACTAAGTTGAACTAGGGTGGGTTCTAAGACATGAACAAAGACTTCAGTGTATGGATGCCAGGGACATCTTTTAATTACCAGTCACAACGCACTTAGAAGATCATTTGGGGTTTTATTCTACCTTATTATTTATCCATAACCATGGCCTTGAGTTTATGGTGAAGAATCTGAAAGTATTCTGGCTTTTAGGGTAGGGGAAAATGATTCCCTAGAAGGAACACAAGCCAGGAAAATCATGTACCTAGTGAAGTCTATAGAAAGAGATGTCTGTGGGAAAGTAGAGGAAGAAAAGTGAAAGATGAGAAGTAGGGACCTAAGTCCTGGCTGCTGGGGGAACAGATAGTGCAAGAGCAATTCCTAGCATCACCAAGGCTGCCATGGATGACGCAGGCCCTGATGACTGACTGCAGTTCTGGAGAAGTGATGAGGAGAGTACAAGATGGATCTCTGTGGGATCCTTCATGGCGCCAAAGATTGTATCTCCATTCTCCCTCTCTATCTAGATCCCTTATCCTCTGGTCCTCTTTCCCTCCTTCCCTCACTCCCTTTCCTCTTTCTTTTCTCCCCTTTTCTCTTTTGTTCCTTGTGGGACTTGAACTCTGGGCCTGGGCATTGTCCCTGAGCTCTTCAGCTCAAAGCTACTGCCCTACCCCTTGAACCACAACACCACTTCTTTTTTTCTGGTGGTTAACCGGAGATAAGAGTCTCACGGTCTTTAGTACCTGGGCTGGTGAGTAGCTAGGATCACAGGAGTGAGCCACTGCACCCAGCTTTCTTCTTTACTTTCTCTCTCTTTTTCTCACTTCCTTTCCTTCGGCCTTCCAGAATTTCTCCAAGGGTATAAAACAACTGCTATAAGTTACAGGGTTTCCTCCCCCTCCCCATAACAATCTCTCTTCTTGGTTGCTTGGGAGGGAGTAGAATGAGCAAGGGCTCGATCTTTTATTTTCAGAATTTGTAAACATTCTGGAAGTGATAGAGTTTACAATCCTATAAACACCACCAATTAAGATTTCCTAGACCATAGACTACTTCTTAGAGGTAATTCTAGCTTTGTAGGAAAGGTATTCATGACTCACTGCTACAATGAACTCACTGTGACTTAGAAAGTACATCAGCCATTTATAGGAAAATGAATGGAAATGGAAATCATCATTTAAAGTGAGATGAGCCAAACCAAGAAACACAAATATTGCAGACTCTAGAATTAAGAGAAAAATGACATGGTTATAAAAGACAGACAGGGGAATGGGAATAGTGGGTGGGTGGAGGAAGGGTAAGGAGGGTGTGATGGAGGTAAATATTAAAGAAGTACTTTACAACTATAAATGAAAAGCACATAAAATGAAATCCACTAAAAATTCTTAAGAAAGAAGCGGGAGGAGAGAAAAGGGTTAAGAAGAGTAGAAGAGCAATATACAGAGGATAAATGATGAAAGTACATAATATATATGTACATAAACATCACAATGAAACTACCTAGTATGACTAATGTATGGTTTTTATGCCTTTTTTTTTCTTTGTCTGTTAGATGGCTTGGGCTATGGGCCTGAGCTCTGTCCCTGAGCTCTTCAGCTCAAAGCTAGCACTCTACCATTTTGAGCCACAGCACCACTTCTGTTTTCTTGGTGGTTATTTGGAGATAAGAGTCTCATGGTCTTTCATAACTGGGATGGTTATGAACCGCAGTCCTCAGATCTCAGCCTCCTGAATAATAGCATTACAAGGGTGAGCTACTGGGGCCCAGCTATGATAATATTTTTTTAAACCTAGAAATACATCAACCTTTTTGCAAAGAGCCTTTTCTTATAAATGTTCATCTTAGGAATTAGAAATATCTTCAGCATTTAATACTACCAGGTGCTACAAACATTTTTAATGTTCAGTGTCTTCCTAATATATTAGGTTTTTTTAAAAGAGGGGGGGAGAGAGGAGAAAAAAACAGAGGGAAATAAAGATACAAAGAAATATGGTGTGATGGTTTATGCTTGTAACCTCAGTACTCAAGAAGCTGAGGCAGGCACATTGCCAGCTTGAAAACAGCCTACAGAGTAAAACCTTGTCTCAAAAGGAAAAAAACAAACAAAACAATGAAACACACTAGAAACAGAAAAAGAAAGAAGAAGTCTTTCTGGCCAGTCATGGTAGGTTATATTTGTCACTACAGCTATATGGGAGGTAATTAAGTAGGACAGAATTCCTAGTTCAAACTCCAATATAAACCAAAAAGAAAATAAATAAATAATCAAATTAAACAAAATACAACAAAACCTGGAAATTTTTCCTGCCAAATGAAACCAGAGGCCTAGCTATTTTTACTTCTTAAATTCATAGCATATTTTGAATTTATAATAAAGATGTAACTTCCTGAGTCATTAGCAAGGGAAGACTAATTGAATGGTAAAATTCAAGAGCCTACTTCTAGGTTTATGGTTTATTTTTCTTTCCACCAATAGCAATTTAACACTGTTTCTAAACTGGATAGTGGAGAATATTCCTGTGAAGCACGTAATTCTGTCGGATATCAGAAGTGTCCTGGGAAACGAATGCAAGTAGGTAAGCATGGAAGACTGGGGGGAATGAATGATGTGCCAATATTTGGGGGTAGAAAGGGCATGGGGTTTGGAGAGGGTTGAATAAGTTGAAGGAGAAATATGAGGTAATATTAAAAAGAAGCGAAGGGGCTGGGAGCATGGCCTAGTGGTAGAGTGCTTGCCTAGAATGCATGAAGACCCATGTTCAATTCTTCTGTACCACATACATAGAAAAAAGCCAGAAGTGGTGCTATGACTCAAGTGGTAGAGCTCTAGCCTTGAGAAAGCCAGGGACAGTGCTCGGGGCCCTGAGTTCAAGCCCCAAGACTGGCAAAAATAACTAACTAAATAAACTAACTAACTAAATAAATAAATAAAAAGAAGCCATGATGCTGTTTTTAATGCATCTTCCAAAAAAGCAACAAATATTTAATATCATATTTAATTACTATTTCCTGAATAATCTTTCACACAAAAGCTAGTCATCTCATGATTTGTGAGTGGCTGAGGGTTCAGAAGTCGGCACTGGCAGTTTCGTCTGTGCTCTGCTATTTCACTAGCTGTGTCCTCCTATGCCAATTATTCTGCCTTCATGCCTTGGTCTTCTCCTCCAGGAAAATAGAGATATACCCTCATATAGAATAGCTTTGAAAAAAAACAGAGCAGGCAATATTTGAAAGGGTTAGAACAGCATTGACACATTGCAAGCATTATTCATGCCAACTTGTTGGTAATTTTCCTAAAATATCGAGCTCATACTTCTTGAAGAGTGCATTTTATGAAACGACACATAAAATACTTACGGGTCTCAGTGACTATAAAACATAGCTATCATACAGTGTAGTTTATAAAATAAGCTTTTTGTATTTTGGAGTCCAGTAGAATTATGGCTCAATAATCTGGCGTAGGTTGCAGGAGCTTCAGAGCCTATGATTTTCCTTTTTCAAGTTTCATCCTTAGTAATTAGATTTGCTTTTTCTATGTAGTGAAATGTATAGGGTTTTCACTACACATTTCTTATTGAAATTAGCTGTGCAACAGGAAGGAATGTGCTGAAATGTACTAAAGGTCTGTCGGTCACTCTGGAGGATTGAGCCCTGAAACTTCTGGATGCAGAAGCTTGTCCTATCTTTAAAGGCTCCAAAACTTAACTTCTCAATGTTCAAGGCTAGCCTAGGCTGCAAAGTGAGTTTCAAGTGAACTGGCTGCTCCAAGCAAACAAACAAAAATCAGATAAATTTAAAAAGTTAATATTTAAAAAGTTAATAATCAAATTATTGGGACAGAATCAATTAAAAAACTGTTAAGTTGATAACACAGTTATTTCACATTGGGTCCAAAACACATAGTTATGTTATACTAGATAAGAGATGACTTAATAGGAACAAGAAATAACTTGCTTAGTTCATTTAGACTAATTAATTTTTAACTCAGTGAGGCAAAGGCTTAGTGATCTGCATATAGTAGGCTATGCATATGTATTTGTGTATATATTCCACACAGGCAACTCATATAAATTCAAGAAGGGGAATAGTTCTAGAAGTTTTACAGAATAACAATGGCACATACTTTCTCTGAGGCTCTTCTGTTTATTTGTGACACTGACCAAATAGTGATGTAGAAAAACTTGAAGCAAAATTTGGGATGGAGAGGTGACAGTAGAGTATCTGAACTTATTGAACTGCAATGATTGCTTCACTCCTGATATTTAATTCTATGAATTCTTACTTCTCTAAGTAAGCACAAGGAACACCAAACATTTTGTTTCCAGATTATGCAACTTTTTAAAATGTGAGATTCTTACAAAGCTGTTACTATTTTCCATCAGTATCAAGTCTCATCCTGCAATTGAGGTTGTTGGGGTTCTGAAAGCATGAAACTACTTTATATAGCAAAAGGGAGCTTGTTTGAGGCCCTCTGATCAAATGGATGCATATGTTCATTTAGTTCATGTGAGTTGATACATAGTTTATTTCACATTGCAGATGATCTCAACGTAAGTGGCATCATAGCAGCTGTAGTAGTTGTGGCCTTAGCTATTTCTTTATGTGGCCTTGGTGTGTGCTATGCTCAGAGAAAAGGCTATTTTTCAAGTAAGTGAATTTTACCTCTTTCATACATAATTTTATGTGAAGATACTTTTCTTATAGGATCTTGTTTTATCTAAGATGCTTTAACTCTGAAGAATATTTTTCATTGTTTGTAACTATAGAAAATGTCCACAGTAATGTGGAAATGTGTTATGAAACACCAGAGCTGCCCCGTTGAAAACTCCAGAACAGATTTTTATCATGTGTATTAATTGTAGGTTGTAGATTAAAAAAAATAATTTGGCCAGGAGTTTGGCCTAGTGGTTAAAGTGCTTGCCTAGCATGCATGAAGACCCGGGTTCGATTCCTCGGTACCACATATAGAAAAAAGCTGGAAGTGGTGCTGAGGCTCAAATGGTAGAGCTCTAGCCTTCAGAAAGTCCAAAGACAGTGCTCAGGCCCTGAGCTAAAACCCAGGACTGGCAAAAAAAAACAAAAAACAAAAAACAAAAGAATGGGAAAGTGATAAGCATCAGTGCACCCACCAAAAAAAAAAAATAATAATAATTTGTAGAGCCACAGTGACTCACGCCTTTAATCCTAGCTACTCAGAAGGCTGAGATCTGAGGATTGTGGTTCAAAGCCAGCCTGGGCACTTAAAGTCCCTGAGACTTTTATCTCCAATTGACCACCAGAAAACTGGACGTGGCCCTGTGACTCAAGGGGTAGGGCAGTAGCCTTGAGCTAAAGACCTCAGGGACAGTGCCCAGGCCCAGAGTTCAAGCTCCATGACCAATCAAAAAATTTTTTAATGTGTCAGGATGGTCGAGTGGTCTAAGCTGCACAAAACTCAAAAAAAAAATTTGTACCTAAATAAAACCCAAGTTTTATATGTATATATATTTCAGAGAATATTTCTATGAACATAGACTCAAGAACACTCTCTATAATTAAGAATAACTGTTTCTTGGGTCAGGGAGATTGGCCTAGTGGTAGAGTACTGGCTTAGCATGCATGAAGACCAGAGTTCAATTTCTTGATACCACATACATAGGAAAAAAAAAAGCTGGAAGTGGTGCTGTGGCTCACGTGGTAGAGCACTAGCTTTGAGGAAAGCTCAAACACAGTGTTCAGGCCCTGAGTTCAAGGCCCAGGACTGCACACACACAAAAAAAAGAATAACTTTCTTGAATATATAGTTCTGCCATGTAACTTTATGAATGGAATTCAGTTGTGTCCCCCTGCTGGTCATCAATGAAAGTACAGATAGCTAATATTCAAAATCCTAGCATTTTGTTTTTGTGCTTGTAAAGAATACCTGTTTATTTTTAATGAGGAGTAAGCAAACATTTTTATCTTAAAATATTAAAACTATAATTAAAAGATACTTTAGAACCCTTCCAAAAGAGTCCTTCTAATTAGAAAGTCTATTGTAAATTTTGATAGTTATATTCTGAATTTTATTCATTGTTTTTGAAATTTTTTATAGTTATATAAAAACCTGCAAAGTATCTTTGATTTTTGTCTCTGAGCCCATAGATTCTAAAACATTTGCTGAGTAGTCCTGCACAGAATAGGTTTTCTAGCTCTTGAGTTATAGGAATTGACACAAATTAACAAGCAAGGACAAAGATGAGAAATTAAGCCAAAATTTATTTTTAAATTACTCTGTTGTATGATATTATTTCTCACATTAATGATATATACTTATTCTTTTGCAGAAGAAACTTCCTTCCAGTAAGTATACTTTCTTAAATATCTTTTTTCCTCATATCAACTAATATTTTGTCAGTCCTGTGCTTAAAGTTAAACATGGGATATCAGTTTATTTGTGTAGATTTAGTACTATGGAAAGTCACTGAAAGTTGTGAAGAAAGCCAATCCTGCCTCAACTCATGCCCTATTTAAATGTCATTCATCAATGAATTATCTAGAGAAGAAACACTAAACACTAATATCACTTTGTGGGTATTTCCATAGAACTTAAAAAATGCACTTACCACATTTTACTGCATTGAACATTTTCAACTGCAAGTTTAGTCTTTGTTGTTTTTTGTACATTTAGTTGAATTTCAGTTTTGGGGTCCAGTACAGTTTTAGGGACTGGAAAAACTGCAAAGCAGTGAGAAAAACATGTCTCAACCCTCCACAAAAAAAAAAAAACTGCTTTATAAAGTTTATATTTTAGTAGATAAAGGTAGAAGTATATTATAAGCTATGTCACACTATACTAATTACTATGGAAAACATTAAGTACGTAGGAGAATAAACAAAGAGTAGGAGTGGAAGTTAATGTTTGAAACCAAGGGTCAGGAAGTACTTGGCCCAGCAGGTGATAGATAAAAAGGGCCTGAAGGGGCCAGGAGTTTGGCCTAGCATGCATGAAGACCTGGGTTCCATTCCTCACATGGTAGTACACTAACCTTGAGGAAAGCCCAAGGACAGTGCTCAGGCCCTAAGTTCAAGCATCATGACTGGCAAAAAAAGGGGGGGCTGCAGGGGGAGGAAGGCCCGGATATTCCTCAATAGAGAGCTTCTACAAGGGGCAGAGCATGGAGCAGGGTGGAGAATGAACGGGAGGAGCTCCAGGTAAGAACTTAGGGCTCCTGAAGAACATGAGGAGTATCAGTGTGACTAGAGCAGTGTGGGAAAAAGAGACAAGTGAACAAAACATTCTGTGCCAGTATGTACAGAGACAGGTGAGTCTGACTTTGATTCTAAGCAAGACAGGAAGTTGTTGGAGGGCTATTTTCTTTTTTGTCTTTTTTTTGGTCTGTTGTGGGACTTGAATTCTGGGCCTGGGCACTGTCTCCGAACTCTTCAGTTCAAGGATACTGCCTGGAGGGCTTTTAAGCAGAAGAGCAGAATGATTTTTTCTTAATTCAAGGCTTCCACTGGCTGTTCAGAAAAGACCAGATCCTAAGACGCATGTAGGTCAATCCCAAAACTACTGCAATAAACAGAACAAGAAAGATAGTGGCTGCTACCCAAGGGGTATGGTAGGGATGCTATAGAGATGCAATAGGGTTCTGGTGACAGTTGCAAGGATTTGTTGATCTGCTGGATATGAGAGAAACAAAGATATAGAACGTTGTGTGGAGGTGATCAAGGAATTCCCACTTACAGAATGCAGAGTTGGAGGGAAGTATGGGTGTGGGGTCACTGATGGGGATGGTGGGGAGGTCTGGAGTATTTGAAACTTCAATATTCCATAAGCTTATTGAACTGAGTAGAAATGATTAGCAAGTAACCATACATATGAGTCTGGAGTTTGGGAAATAGCTGCTGATAGAAATATAGGAGTCATGGGTGCATGAGATGTGGATAAAGTCAACAAAGTTCCTGCACTTGATCTGTGGCTGTCCTTTCTATTTATATGGATGTTGCAGACACTTTTGGGGGCTACTGTGGCTTCAAATATTCGGTTTTCTTCTAATCCTTTGAGACAAAGCTGCACATCATTTCTTGTTCCCAGAAGCCTGCCTCAGTCCTAGTCTCTCATTTTCACAAATACAGGATCAAGTACAAGTTTATCTCAAATAGTGATGCCAAAGGGAAGATGGGCTCCGAAAAGTAGGGCAGCCTTAATCCCACCTCTGCACCCCAGGCAATTATGAGAACTTCCATCTTTAGTGAATAAAACAGAAGAGAGAGAGAAAGAGAGAGAGGGGGGGAGGGAGAGAGGGAGGGAGAAAGGGAGGGAGAGAGAGGGAGAGAGAGAGATGTTTGCTGCTGCTGTTGGTCATGGGACTTGAACTCTGGGCCTGGGCATTGTCCCTAAGTTCTTCAGCTCAAGGCTACCACCCTACCTTTTGCAGAAATATCTTATAGAAGCAGTGGGGACTTAGATTTTCTTCCACCAATGTATCCCATTGTAGCTATCAGGCAAGGTGTGTCGTTATTTCTTGTCACTTCTCACATTAAACATACACCCTGCAATATGTGCTGAGCTTCTTCCACTCTAGTGACTACACAAAACTTCCTATGGACAAACATGAACTTTGAAATTGTAATAATCAAACTTTTAAAATAATTAGCGTTAATGTTATTAAGTCTCTAGTCTGTAGTCTACAAAAATCTGTCATATATTAAGCCTTAGGTCACCCAGGATTAGGTGCATAGGGTTTCACATAAATTGATAACTTTGTGCATAGCTTTCTCTGTGAATAATGTTTATAAATATAAAAAATCTGTTAGGATTATTGGTTTTTTTTCTGCTTGGCTAAAATATTCATATTACTTAATTGAGGGTATGAGTATCAGAACTGAGTGTGAAATCATGCAGTAAATTCTATTTTTCACTTTCCACAAACAGGAAAGGCAGTTCTGCACCTAAAGCCACAGCAATGAGTGAAAATGTGAGTATTAAAATGTAATTGTAGAGTACATGTATTTATGGAGTAGGAAAGGGAAGTGATTTCATTTTTAACACATTGTATTATGCTGCCACTGGTATTTAGAAGGACTTAAATAAATGCTAACTTCCTTCCCTTGCCTGGGATGGGCTTATACAAATGCATTTATAGAGCTATTGTAGGAAGCCATCTTTACCACGCCATTATTTTTTCTCATCGAATATTCTAAGTCTGCTTCCTTAACATCACTAAGCTGTGTGTTCTCAACTCTAATTAATAGCTAAGAAAAATTGAGACGTCCATTCTTACTATATGGACCTGGAGCCCAGTGGCAACATTCTCAAGTGAGGTGCTTCCAGCAGATCTGTAGTTCTAGTACTTTCCTTTGGTTAATCAAGGCTTTGGAAAATTTAGTGTAATGAATTATTCTCTGTTGATGTTCAAAAAGGAATTTTTCATCCAGTTCAATCTAGAGAACGTAACTTAGACATTTTCCCCTCTATGTACTGATATATATCAATGAAGCAGTCAGTACCGTCACAGTTTTTTGAGTGAAGTTTTAAAAAGTGATGTAGTTGTCTGGGAGTTTAGCCTAATGGTAGAGTGCTTGCCTAGCATGCATGAAGACCCGGGTTCGATTCCTCAACACCACATACAAGGAAAAAAACTGGAAGTGGCATTGTGGATCAAGTGGTAGACCTCTAGCCTTGAAAAAGTCTAAGGACAGTGGTCAGTCTCTGAGCTTAAGCCCAGGACTGGCAAAAGAAAAAAGAAAAAAAGTTATGTAGTGATGGAATGGTTAAATGGATAGAGTGTGGAATGTCAGAAGTTATTGTACTCCAGGGCATCAACTCTCATATTCCTTGAAGGAAAGCTTAAGGTGTAGAATGGACATCTGAATTTTAAATATTTAAGTGATTTTACTAAATACTAGTATTTAACAGCCATTTACATTTCTATAAAGGCTTTCTCCTTGTAAAATTTTAATTTCTTAAAATTACTAACTCCAGCATCTGTTTATCACAGAAATCCTTGTTTTATATTTACTACACTGGAAGCATACTATGCTTTAATTATGAGACAAGCAATGTCTAATTTCCTATCTGTTTATATAATCTATGGAAAGAACTCCTTAAGTATGAAAAGAAAAATAAACCCATCCCACCAAACAATAAGGGGTACTATGTGTCTCAGTTGAAAGGAAAATAGGTCTTTTAATTTTCATCTGGTATTTTTCAATAGCCTTAATAGTGCTAAGCTTGTCTTAATTCTGTTTATCCTTCATCATGGTTTCTAGTCTGACAACTTTTTTTTTTTTTGCCAGTCCTGTGGCTTGAGCTCAGGGCCTTAGCACTGTCTTTACACTTTCCTCAAGGCCAGTGCTCTATCACTTGTACCACAGCACAGTTTCTGGCTTTTCTATGTATATGGTACCAAGGAATCAAACCTGGGTCTTCGTGCATGGTAGGCAAGCACTCTACCACTAGGCCAAACTCCTGGCCCTAGTATGACAACTGTGAGCCATAAGTATTCCTTGGTAGAAAGGAGGCCGACCTGTGTCCTGCCCTGAAAGCTTGTATTCTGCTTCTAACAAAGATTTCTCTTGGTCTTATATTCCTCTCATTTCTTTCCGCTCTCAAAGTTTCAAGTACCTTGTTTTCTAAGGTTTACTTGCTTAATTCTCTATAAGGTTGTACCTAATTAGACTTATGCTGATTCTTATAGTGGACATAGCTTAACTCTCAACAGATGTATGTGTATTTCTTTAAACATCATTCAACTTGTTTTTTCTTTCTTTTCCTAGGATTTCAAACACACAAAATCCTTCATAATTTAAAAGCATCCAAATTTTGAGACACATCAAAACCACAGTTGATATCCAAGTTATTAAAATATTATAAGCCTCTGCTCTGACTTACATTTGCAAAGAGATGGGCTATGAAATGAACTTGGAACCTCCTTTTAACTTTGATAGACTCTAGCTCACCTGAAGTTATTTTGTGCGGGGAAAAATCTGTCATTGTCTAATATACAACTTGGCTTCCTTTGTCTGACTGAACTAAAAAATCAAAATACTGTGTTTTACTCTGAATTTTGTGAAATGCTAACAAATGTCTTAACTTCTGAAGAAAGTTACTATAACAAATCATATTGACTGTGAAGCTAATCCAGAGTGAAAATAAAATTGCACACACCTCTGTGCAAGTCTGATTTTAGGGTTTTCAAAAATACTCTATGACAGATGCAAAAGGAATCTCTGTTTCTTGTTTCTACCAGAATCCTCTTTTGTCCCCAAACATAATCCTTATTCCACTGTTCATTTATCACTAATAAATCCACACAAGGCAGGCCTCAGTACTGGGTCTTATAACCAGAGATGTGCACTTTGTGTTTACTTTCTTTTCTGAGAAATAAACATGAAGAGAAATAGCTAATGACCAAAACTCAGATATGCACTGTAGTACTCACTTGGTTTGTCACTGATGACGTAAGTCTGAGTTATAAACACAAACTCAAGTGACCTCATCAATGACTGCTATTGCTGCTGTTTTATTCTTTGAGACTCCTTTGAAAAGGCTCAGAAACCTGAATAATTAGCTTGACACTACAGCCTACCTGGTTTAGCAGATATCTTTCCCTACCTGGGTGGATGTTTCAAATCTGTGCATTGAAATTCTCACTGCATCAAGCCCCTCACTGTTAAAGAGCCAGGAGGTTGCCAGTCCTGCTTATGACAAAGCAAGAATGTGTAACTACCTCTTGATATGTAGAAGGGATATAAGAAACTATGGGTGAAATAAAAAAATGATCTTCTCTGTGAAGAAGGCTGTGTTGAAAAGTACCATCTTTTAGAATTGATTGATTTTTATTAAAGATGAAATATATGCTAGTGATTTGTCATGTACTTTTGGACAAATTTGGATAAAAAGGCTGCTTGGTGCTGGTGGCTTAAGGCTCTAATCTTAACTACTCAGGAGGCTGAGATCTGAGGATCATGGTTCAAATCCTGCCAGACAGGGAGGTCCATGAATTCTTATTTCCAAACAATTTCCAAAAAGCTGGAAGTAGAGCTGTGGCTCAGGTGGAAGAGCCTTGAGTAAAAGTCCAGGGACAGTGCCCAAACTCCTAGTTCAAGCCTCAGGGCTGGCATCCTTCCCTCACTAAAAAAATAAAATAAATAAATAAAAAATAAAAAATGGCTACACTACCTCACTACCTTTGAAAACGCTGAATATATGAACATAGATACATTGCTTTCAGAGGCATCTTCTGGGCTGGGATAGCTCAGTGGCAAAGCACTTGCCTAGTAAGTGCGACATCCTGGGTTTGATCCCCAGTACTCCCCCCCCCAAAAAAAAGTCTCAGAGGTATCTTCTTTCTACATAGTAGTCAATACCAATCTCCATAAATCCCTGAGCAAATGGTTAGCACACTGAGTGTCTAGCCACCAGCTTGCTTGGGAGATGCTCACTACCAGCTGGTTCCCTCCCCCTTTGCCTTACCTATGGCATTCAATTCACTTCACCTCTTATTCCTGGAAGGCTCTGTCTGATAGAGCTCTAAAGCAAATTATCACTCCATTTGTGAGGGGACAGCAAATGTTTTTTTTTTTTTTTTCTTTTGATGATTCTGGGTTTGAACTCAAAGCTTGTATACTTGCTAGGCTTACTACCATTTCAACAAATGAAAACCTGCTTTGGGTTTTTGGTTTTTTTTTTTTTGTTGTTTTTTTTTTTTTGGCTACTTGGAGGGAAATTTCTGCTAACAGAGCTAGCCTGGGATGACATTCCTATTACTTAGAACATCCCATATAGCTGGAAATACAGATACACACCACTGTGGTTCAGATGCTAACTTTTTGCACAGGTTTGTCTAAAATCATGATCCCTGGGGCTGGGAGCATAGCCGAGTGGTAGAGTGCTTGCCTGGCATGAATGAAGCTCTGGGTTTGATTCCCCGGAACCACATACACAAAAAAAGCTAGAAGTAGTGCTACTGCTCAAGTGGTAGAGCGCTAGCCTTGAGCAAAAGAGTCCAAGGACAGTGCCCAGGCCCCAGGACTGGCACAATACATACATACATACATACATACATACATACATACATACATACATACATGCATGCATAAAATTATGATTTCCACAACTGGGGCCTCCTGAGGAACTACCACACCTAGCAAGTAGTAGGTATTTTAACCCACATGGATTCTGATATGGCTACTCAACTCTGTCATTGTCCCATAAAGACAGCACTGCACAATAAAGAAGCAAAGAATGTGTCTGTATTCTAGTTCCCCTGGAATAGGAGTTAGCCCCTCAGACATGGTTTTCCACCGATAGTAGAAGAAAGCAGGCTACAGGTTGCCTATGCTTTGACAAAAAGATGTGCTATGGCTTAAGGAATGCTTCATGTCACATTGTGAAATGCCAAGGGGATTTATGACCATCATCTTTAGATACACCATTACTGGCTTAGCCACTTTAGTGTAAAGGACACAAATCCATACTGTGATATGAAGATTATCTAGTGCCTTAACTTCATTGATAGGGAAAAAAAGCCATCAAAGATGGCAGAATTCATTTTATCCAGTGTAAACACCTACCACTGCCTTTGTCCCAAACTATACTATACATTATCTTGCAATATTGTATGCAGCTAAGCGAAGACCATCATGTAAAGAATGCTTCTGTCTCCACCAAGGATGTACCATGCACAGTAATTTTCTGATTAAAATTTTCTCTGTGGATAATGTGTCCAGACTTTTCATTTGTTCTTGATTTTTACATCTGAGAGACTTGTACACTAACAACTGGGTAAAAAATCCCACTAGTTTTCAGAGCAGTTTGGTTTTATTTTCCTGCAGTGAACTTGTGTTTATAAAAGATCAGGACTCTAGAATCCTTAACAGCAACTGTTTTTATATGTTCTTTCCCTCCAGCTTAGGGTGGCCTCGAAGTCACAATCTTGCCTACTTCAGCCTTCCCAGTGCTGCAATTACAGGAATGTTCCACCGGGTCTGGATTTTTTTTTTCTTTTCCAAATAAGGAAGTTTTAATATTGTGAGTTATATCAAGATTTATTTTTAGTTGAGGGATTTAGCCTAACTAAATCTGGAATGATTGATTTTTTTTTTCAATACAACTTTGCAAAGAACTTCTTTCATCCTACAGCTGGATTTGTTTGATTAACTTTTTAGTCTCATTTAATAATAACCCACCTATTGTTCAGTAAAACCCAGGAAACTACACCCTCTACCATCTGCAGCTACAAGGCTAGTTCTTTAGCCATTTAAGATTAGAATCTCATCATCTCTAGGTCTGGATGTCTGCCAACTTCTAAACTGCTGACCAAAATAAATAATTCTGACACTAAAAATCCCCCCCCCCCACTTTTTTTAAGCCAGAGTGTCACCAGGTAGCCAGTCTAGCATGGAACTCCTGACCCTACTGCCCGCTCATCCCAGACACCATTGTGCCCTTTATCCTATCACATATAAATTTGTCCAAATATTAGAGTTTTGTCAATGTTATGAACAGTATTATCCTCTAAGGTAACTAAAGGTTGAAGACTCATATGCACTGATATGCCATATTGTCAGGTATAAAATTGCATGTATGGCTGTTTTTCCTTAAAAATATTTTTTTTAGGTAATTACTTTGAGGGCTATGTATAGTTAATTAAATTTTGATGGTTCCTGATAAACCACATGCCCAGAAAATATTCTTTCATTCCTTGGATACAAGAATACCATATAAACTTTTCCTGTGCCCCAGACAGGGATTGTGCAATGTAGCAAGACTTTAACAGGCTGACCTAAAATTAGCTACACAGCCTAGACTGACCCTGAACTCATAATCCTCCAAGTCTCAAGAGTGCTAGGATTATAGGTTTATACCACACTAGGCTAGTTATATGTATGTATGTATGTATATATATATATATATTATTATTTTTTTTGTCAGCTGTGGGGCTTGAACTCAGGGCTTGGACACTGTCCCTGAGCCTTTTTGTGCTTAAGGCTAGCTCTCTACCACTTGAGCCACCGTGCCACTTCTGTTTTTGAGTGGTTAGCTGCAGGTAAGACTCTCTTTGGAACTTTTCTGCCCAGCTGTCTTTGAACCACGATGCTCACGTCTCAACCTCCCGAGTAGCTAGGATTACAGGAGTGAGTCACCGGAACCTAGCTTAGAGCTTTTAAAATAAGTTCTTTTATAAAACTGTCTTCTCACTATATCCCTACTTCTTCCTCCTAAGTCTGTACTAAACAATACTAGGCTGTGATCTCTAAATGAAGACAAGGGATCTGGGCTTACAGTGGAGAAGATAAAATACAACTAAAAATGATGCTGAGTTTTCTAAGAAAAGTATAGCAAAGGATTTATAAACCATTTCTTTATATTATGGGAGGAAGTCTAACATCCTTTCATAGCACTATCATTCTGTAACTATGTCTGTGTTACTAAAGCGATCTTGCAGCATACTGAGAAGAGTCTGACAAGGACGACTATGGGTAAACTGTACCCAATATATACCCAAGAATTTTAAAACACCCCTACAACAGGATTTACTACATTCCAACATACAGGCAATATTATCATTACCAATTTATTTGTAATCAAAATTTAAAGAGCATTTGATAGTGGTGAAGTATATGTTTATTATGTTTCTAAGTAGTTGTACAACAAATCTATGACAGATTACCAGATTAACTTCATGTTATTTCTTCAGGATGAGGGTTTTTCCAAGACTTCAAATTTGGGATCTGAGAAGAAGGAAAAGAGTTTAAGGTTAGCTACACTGCAACAAATGCTGACTTAGAGTGACACATTTTTAAAAATCTATACAGAAACACAAAAATTGCTGTTTATTACAGTTTCCATGAGCACAGTTCTCTATTAATTGGTGTTAAGTATTCTATCCCATTTAACTGCAAGGACCTTATGGAAAAAGGTACTCTAATTTACCCCAAATTTCAGATGAGAAAATAGGTACCAATGAACTGCCCAAGATCACATAGCTAGTAAGTGACCCTGTCAGGATTTGAGATCAAGCAGTTAGAATTCAGATATCCACATGTAACTGCCATTTAAAAAATCTGAACAATCGGGCTGGGAGTTTGGCCTAGAGGTAAAGTGCTTGCCTAGCACGCATGAAGACCCAGGTTTGATTCCTCAGTACCACATACACAGAAAAAAAGCCGGAAGTGGTGCTGAGGGCTCAAGTGGTAGAGCTCTAGCCTTGAAAAAGTCCAAGAACAGTGCTTAGGCCCTGAGCTCAAGCCCAGGACTGGCAAAAAAAAAAAAAAAAAAAAAATCTGAAAAATCAAAATAATTATTAAGGACTGGGGTTTAGCTCAGTGTTAAGTTTGCCTAGTATTTTTAAGACCCTGGGTTTCATCCCTACCACCAAAACACTGCACACAAAAAATTTAGTATTCTCTATCTAATACACTATAGAACAAATCTGTAACTAGAAACTTACCTTCAAATTTGAAGGTAGGGAATGTCGTCATGTCTCCTTTCCCATACATTTGTTTTAGTTTAAAAAGCTCTCTCTCCAGGTCTTGCTGATACTCTGGGCCAGCATCTACAGGTCCTTGAGATGACCTATTTGCAAATGAGCAAATAAAAATGAGCATTATACACTAGTTTCAAAGAACAAAAATCACTTTTTTTTTTTGGTCAGTTGTAGGGCTTGGATTCTGGGCCTGGGCATTGTCCCTGAAGTATTCAGCTCAAAGCTATATAGCCCTACCCCTTGAGCCACAGTACCACTTCTGGTTTCTAGAGGTTAATTGGAAATAAGAGTCTCACGGTCTTTAGTGGCCAGGCTGGCTTTGAACCAAGATCCACAAACCTCAGCCTCCTAAGTAGCTAGGATTACAGGCATGAGTCACTGTGCCTGGCTAAAAGCACTTTTTAAAACAAGAAAACAAGTATTTACACCTGATCTTCAAGCCACATTTTATTAGTATGAGGTTTCACACTAAGTTATCTTGAAGGAAATCTCTAACATTAAGACTTTTCACTGTCAAAAATGAGTTCCTTTGGAATGTCAGCTGTGCCATTTAGCAAGTACACCAACCATGGCAAGGCAAGAATCACTCTTAAACTTTAGGGTTTTGTTTCATTTTGTTTGTCAGTTGTGGGGCTTGTACTCTTGGCCTGGGTGCTGTCCCCGAGCTCTTCAGCTCAAGGCTACAAGTTTATTCAACACAAAATAATTCTCTCCATCTTTACTAGGGTGGCTGTCCACATCCACAACCAAATCTACCTCTAAACTGGAATTCAGTTGATGACCCAGCCCCAGCCTCGGCTTTCTTGTCAGCACCGGGGTACAGCGCTCTATCTGTAGGTGTCTCTGTCAGCTTCACCTCTTAGGAGTCTTGCAGGCCTCTCACCCTCCAGACCTTTGGGCCGAGGCCTGCCAGTCTTGGGTCAGCTGTGGAGGCAGGTGAAGGTAATCTTGGAGATACTGGATGCCTTCCTTGGTTAGGTACCAATAAAAATGCCTTCAGGCAAACTGTTCCTTCAAGTGGCCTCTGAAAGACTATGTGGCCTTCATGATGTGAAGGTTGGGCACATTCTTGTCTGCTAGCTCTGGGTACTTGGGCATGTTGACATACTTCTTGGCCACCACAACCATCTCCTTAAAAAAGGAGTTCATAAATGGCAATCTGGTTCCTCTTGGGCATCAACATCACGGATCCAAGGCCGAGGCTGGAAATGCCACTTCCAGTTTTCTAGTGGCTAACTGGAGACAAGAGTGTCACAGTCTTTAGTGCCCCGGCTGGCTTTGAATTGCGATTCTCAGATCTCTGCCTCCTGAATAGCTAGCATTATAGACATCAGCCATTGAGCCCAGCTTTAAATTTTATTTTTTATCTAAAAATAAAGATTCTATCAAGCAGAGATCTTAAGACAATTCACACAGTTAGAACTAAGTGTTACCCATTATCATTACCTACTTTAAATTAGCCATCACTGAATGACTTTTTTTTTCTATATATGTGGTACCAAGGAATTGAACCCGGGTCTTTGTGCATGCTAGTCAAGCACTTTAACCACTTGGCCAAACTCCCGGCCCTACTAAATGACTCTTAAAGTTAAGAACTCAGTTACAGCTCAGCATGTATGTGAAATTCCAGGTTCTATCCCCAACGGCAAGTTAATTTTTAAATACAAAAATTAAAATCTTGGTAATTCAAAGACCTTAGAATTTGGACCTATCAAAAGAAGTAAATTATTTCAAACCTTAGCAATTTTGAAATTTGTAAGTAAAATGGATATTTACATTTGCTTAAGAGTTAAATTACTACATTTCATGCATACTACACATGCATTAAGACCAGTGTGTGTGTGACATATGGCTTAACAGAAAGCTACTCATTAAGGAAAGACACTTTGGCTGATCTTATAAGGAGAAATTGCAGACTCCTTAAGAGTCAGAGTTTACCTAAGCACTGAATTCTTATTGGCCAAGCCTTTTAAGACAAGTTAAAATGCAAACAGCCTCAACACTGAGATGCTACATCTGTGTGGAGGACAAATTCCTAAAAAGTTATACACACATGCTTATTGAACAGGATGCTGTTCAAAAATTCTAACCTCTTAGCCTTGTTTTTTTTTTTGGCCAGTTGTGGGCCCTGAACTCAGGGCCTGAGCACTGTCCTTAGACTTTTCTCAAGGCTAGACTGCTACCCTGGAGTCATAGCACCATTTCCAGCTTTTTTCTATGTATATGGTACCGAGGAATTGGACCCAGGTCTTTGTGCATGCTAGGCAAGCACTCTACCACTAGGCCAAACTCCCGGCCTAACCTTGATTTTCTTATATCAAATTTTCTTATATTTTGGGGGAGAGGGGCAATGCTACTGGGGTTTGAACTCAGAACTTGGTGCTTTCTAAAAAAGTACTCTATCACTTGTGCTATACGCCGAGTCCTTTGCCTTTAGTTATTTTCTCAGTGAGAGTCTTGCTCAGGGCAGCATCAGACTGTGCCTTCCATGTACTGGGATTATAGATATGCATCACAATAGCCACCTTGTTAGTCAAGATGGGCTCTCTATAACATTTTGCTTGGGCTGTCCTCAAACCACAAACCTAGCCTTGCCCTCTGAGAAGCTAAGACCGTAGCTATGAGTCACAGCACTTAGTTTAGTTTTTTTTCTTTTTTAAATGCCCCTTCTACTGTCACTTTTATATTCCTATTTCTATGGAGGTTATCACTAAGTAATGTTTTGATTATTACATTTTCCCGATGTCTTTTTATTTTCTTCTCATTCTAATACTCCCATAATACTACTTTCTGTACATAAAAGTCGTGCTGTGATATCTTCACAGGTTTAAAATCCTTCAATTTCCTACAAAAACCCTATCACCCGGTGTCTTCATACCTACAATCAGGATGAATCTGTCCGAACTATTGACTCAACTCCTCATATGCCCACTACTCTGGGGAAACAGAATTCTATGTTGTGCTTTCTAGCTTTCACATTGTTTTTCCATTCTAAAATACATTCTCCTCCTATGCAAACCCATATAGGTCTTAACCTAGGGTAAAACCCTGGGTGTGAGTGTCCTACTTTTCAAGCTACAATCAAAATAATCAATAAGTTAATTCTTTTTCTTCTTTTTACACGGGAAGGATGATCTACTGCTATTCATAAAATTTTTGGGAGATAAGACCCCAAATAATGTGTTCAAAGCCACGATTAAACATTACCTCTACCAAGATACCTTCCAAAATGCCTACAGCTAGAAAGTAGTTAGGAATTCTCCAAACACTGAATTTGTCACTTAGTGCCTACTATCACTTACCTTATACTGTATATACCTTATATAGGTGTTTTACCTCTATTAAATTTCCACAATCTTCATAAGTGTGTCCATCATAAAGAATAGTCTAGTGCTTTGTACACAGTAGACAATTAAACAAGAGAGAATGGAAGTAAATGTACACCACTTTTTCTAAGACTAGGGTTTGTACTTGATGATAGACAATAGTTGACCACCTCCAAAAGACAGGGTTTTTTATAACCTTGTCTTTTCACTTCAGTCATTTGTTCTTCAATATTCCCTGAGTAAGTACGTATTTAAAAAAGTAAAATAAAACTGCTGTACTTATCCCAAGTGAAGTCACTAAATGGCACAAATTGAACGCGTATTCTGATGTTTTCTCACAATTTTATAAACTTAGGGTGACTTTTCTTAAATGTATCTGCTAAATGATGCTGAGTGTATGTATCAGGTTATGACTTAGTTCATAGTGACATTTTAGTAAGGATATATTTTAAATAACAATAGATTTAATGGAACTTCCTCCTTGCAGCCCACAAAGATAAGGTTTGGGATGGATACCTTGAAATTTGCATACACCTAACATTTACATTCATAATGTGGTTGATTACTTACTGTCGCTTTGCTTTGTACTCTCTAATCTTGTCCACAAAGAGTTTCTGTATAGGATCAAGTTCCTTATTAAATGCCACAGCTGTAACACCAATGTTCCTCCGCAAATGAACAGAGACTGCTGACCGAATGACAGAGGAGAATCTGAAGAGCCTCTGAAGAATCATGGTGGTTCTAAGGTACTGAGAAGAAACATGGGAACTTTAGTGTACTTTCTCTAAAATATCTCTACATACATTAAGGTAGGACTCTAACTGCTAAGGAACTAAATCCTACCATACTTAACTCTGGATGTGACCCGAGTCTCTACCCCACTCCTCATTACAATCATTTGCTTCTTACCCAAAGGCCCTAGGGACTTCAGAGCCATGAGGAATGACTCAGCCTTTAGAGACCTGAATTTAGTGATTTGAAGATAAAATGAAAAGTATTTCAAATTGCAATAAATACATGCAACCAGAATTCTAGGTGGGAGAAATAAAGAAGTCACAAGTAGTTAGAAGACAATTTCCATAAGACTAGTACTTAAGTTTAGAAATACAAAGAATTTACCAAGCCCTAAACTGGAATGGCAATTGAGGATGCACAGCTGCATATACAGCCTAGCAAACGTTTAAACCTTAAAATAAAAGGAAAACATGACATAGTAATATGCTCTCCATGTGCATCCACAGAATTCCTAATCACTACCACTACCTGGGACAACAGACTGCTACGAAAGTTTCAGTAGACAGGATCAGTAGAAGATTACAAACTGTGCCCATGTATAGTATTAAGAGACACTGTGAAACAGGTTTTAGAAACTTTTATACCAATTCAACAAAGTAATTTATATCCTGAATTTAATATTAAAAAACACATTTGTATTTTCTGGGCCTTCTTTGGTTTTTAATCTCACTTTTCTGGTAATTTGAATCCATACTTCTTCAAAGGTATTCATGAGGAAGAGTGGTCCTTTCAACCCAGATTCTGAGAGGTATAAGGATAAGGGTAATCTCCCAGGACACTTTTGTTAGTATCTGAAGACTGTTCTGAAAGTTATTGGCCTGAGGCCAGAGATGCCATGAAATAATCTTATAGGATATTAACCAAAAGTGGCAATGCTCCATAACAGTTCAAATATCAGCAGTGCCAAGATTGACAAACCCTGAAAGAGCATGCAAACACTATCAAAAGAGATCATGCAATCAAACAAGGTATCATTACTAACCAGGAAGAAAACAAAAGCATTTGAGAAAACTCAAAGAATTGCTCTGTCAACTGTTCAACTGCACCAGAGGAAAAATGCTTGAGCAAAGACTACAAGCAAACAACAGATAACCTTCTAGGATGCCAATGCTTTAACATGCCCATACAGAAACTGAGGTCTGGAGATTAAATCCCTGGCCCAAGAGTTCAACACAAATCCACACACACCTTACATATACATAACATGTGCAAACTTTAAATTCTAAAAACCCCTCGAGGTCGCTTCTCTATGTGAATCCCTGTCATGCGGAAGGCACATGCCAGAATACAAGCAAGTTGTAATACTGGTGATAAATTCCTTACAGGAATTTAAGGTGCTATTAAGACTAAACGTGAGTCTGTGTTGGGGATTCGACACAAAAGTGATGGGTGTTAATTATTAAGAGGTCTTGTCCTCCGGGACAGGGTTCTATTTATAGTGATGACTGGCTAGCCAAGGGTCAGACCATTTGCTGTCTCTTCAGTACAGAACCCTAAACTCAACTCACAGGAATGTTTAACACGATTGGTTTTTTTTTTTTTGGGGGGGGGGGTTGATGAAAACTTTTAGCATGACTACGGTGTTCTTTACGTCCTGAGAATGCACGCGCCACCGGCCCCAAGTACCGTCCACGGGATTGTCTCGCTTGCCCCGGGTGGGGAGGTGAAGTCATAAAAAAAAAAAAAGTCTGGTCCTGAGCGCTTGACCTTGAGATGCCCCCCACCCCCGCCCGACCGCCGGCCCAGGCCCCGCGGCCGCAGGACTCCGCGCCCCCCACCCCAGGGCGGACCCTCGCAGAGGTCATCAGCGGCCCTCGTCCACCGGGAACCAGGGTTCACTTCAAGGCCGAGGAGCGCCGAGGTCATCTGTAACCGCGGCCAAGGCCGCGAAGGTGCCAGGGACGCAGGGCTGCCCTCTCCTCCCAGTAGGGTAAGGGTGAGAGGAAGCCCAGCTCTCACGAAAAAACAAACCCAGATTCTGGTTCCCCAGAGGCCAGGCTGACCTAGCAACCCTCCCGGTCACCTCGTACTCCGTCCCGAGCCGCCAGAGTCACCGCCGCCACAGCCGTCCTACTTCCGGCCCTGGCCCCGCCCACACTCGGATACCCGCCAGCGCAGTGCATTGTGGGCCCCCATTTCAATCGTTCCACGCTCACCGGACAGGAAGCGCCTCCGAGACAGTGTGTGATCGGACCGCTCTAGGTAAGACAGAAGCCCAACAAGAGGAGGAAGTGGTGGGTAAGTACTTCCGGGTCTTCTTGCGTAGACTCCGCCATCTTCCCTTGAGTTGACCCTCTTTTTTTTTCATGTTTTAGTTTGTATTTACTGTTCTTTTTGGAAACAGTGCTTTGTACGCATGTGCGCTCCCCATAGTCTCCCTCCCCCTAGGTCTAAACTCTCATCTGAATAAGGCAGTATCTTGTTCCTCGGGTTGTGTAAATTGTGAAGGGGAAGTGAGAGCACTACAAAGCGGATTGGCGGGTTGAGCCTCGTAGGCCCCCGTTGTCCCGGGCGTTCGTTTCGCACTGCCTGTTGGGAGTTGTAGTCCTGGACCGGGGGTGTCTGGGAGGCGGGAGAGGGGCCGGGGTTTCTCGGAGCCTGTTCCGCGGGCCGGGTCCGGGAACCTACTGCTTGGAGTCGTGGGAGCTGCAGGTCTCACCCGGAGAGGCGCCGCACGTGGAGCCCGCGCCGCTGCCGTTGCCAGCCGGCTGCCGGGCCGATCCCAGAGTGGGTGAGTGAGGGCGCGGGGAGGAAGCGGCGCAGAGCGCGGGCCCTCGCGGGCGGGCCTCGTTCCGGCCTCGTTCCGGGGCCTGTCCCCCACGCCAGCCCCCCCGCGGCCGCCTCTGTGTTTTGTTTCCGCTGGTCCCCGACGCTGCGACTCCCATTTCCGTTCGTGGAGACTTGAGGGAGCCGGGTGGGGAGGGGCGGGAGCGGCTGCGGGGAGCCGAGGGAAGGGCGGGGGGCGAGCGGAGCGGGGCCCGGGGACGGCGCGCCTGGCCTCCGCGGCGGGGCCGCGCTCGCCCCCCGGCCGCCGCCGCGGAGCTCCAGGTGCCCGCCCGAGCCGGCCCTTCCCTCCGCTCCCCGTGTCCTGCCCGACCCCTCCCTGGGCTTCCCCGTCCCCGCTCTCGGTTCCCCGGGCTCGCCCGGACGGACGCCCCCGGACTTCTGGGGACGAAGCCGAACCGCTTGGTTAGCGGGGCTCCGCGGTCCACTCACCCCAGATCCGCTTACCCAAGCGTTGTCTCGCAGTTGGCACTAAAGCCATTTACTAGTTTGTGTGTTCATCTGGTGCGTTCCGCTTCATTAAGGAAGCCATGGAAATAAGAGGTTTAGGTAACTTGCTGCACTAGAGATCCTGTGTGTGTGTGTGTGCAACTGTGTACGTGTTGAGCTTCATTAAGCATGAAGAGGATGGTACCCAATATTGTATTGCAAGAGGATCGTCCTCGTTTACAAATAAAATCAAGTAGTTTTCTCTAGTGGGAGAGGCAAAAACTTTAGGGAGTTTACTTGACACAGCTTTTTATTTTTGGTAGTAATAGACTTTGAAATGAGGGCCTCGCATTAGTAAACAGTTGAGTCACTCTTTTCACCCTTTTTTAAGTTTTATTTTTCAGATTGGATCTAGGGCTGTTTGCCTGAAGCGCGCCTTGAGGACTGCAGTCTCCTCTCCCTCACATAGCTGGGGTTATAAACACATTCCAGCACGCCTCGGGCTTTTCTTTTCTTTCTTTCTTTTTTTTTTTTAAAAGAGATACAATCTTGCTAATTTACACAGGCTAGACTCTGAACAGGGCACTCTCATTTCTGCCACCTGTTTAATTGGGATTAAAAGTACTCCCACTTAGTTGTAAGGGATTAGCTGCTCTCAGTTTCTGATTAAGACTTTCCAAGTTACAGGGTTTTTTTTTGGGGGGGGGGTGTTGTTTTGTCGTAGGGCTTGAGCTCTTCAGTGTAAGGCTACTGCCCTACCCCTTGAGCCACAAGGTCACTTCCGATTTTCTGGTGGTTAATTGGTGATGTCTCACGTTCTTTAGTGCCTGGGCTGGCTTTGAACTGTGATCCTCAGATCTCAGCCTCTCTAGTAGCTAGGTTTACAGGCGTGAGCCACCATACCTAGCTTCCAACTTTTATGCATGTGCTGATGCTGGGAGACTTAGTTTTACCTGAATGGCTTATGTAAGTGAATATGTAATATCTGTGAAATGATGAAAATAAGAGTAGATTTTAAATTGAAACAAGCCATGAGACTAGGTATAGGCCACGGACCAAATTAAAATATGATTGTACTCCCCACCCCAAATATGATCCTCAAAACTAAAGGGAAATTGATTAATACACACACACACACACACACACACACACACGCTCACTCACACTCAAAATGAACGTCCATTTAGGTTGAGAAAAAATGCAGTTGATCATGCAAGGCCTTCCTGATTGCACTTCTTACCCTATACTTCTAAGCTCTGTAAAATAATAATGAATTCCAGTGAAGAAAGTCAACCCTCAAAATTAATCTGGGGTACCAAAGAAGGAATTTTAAGTATATCTGAATTGAAAAAAAAAAAAGCCTTGTCCAGAATTTTTAATTAAACTCTGACTTAGTTGTATCCATTTTGTGAAATGTTCTGAAATTCATATTCATCCAGGAGAATTGAGGTGTTGGTGAAAGTACATGAAGTTGTTTTATGCAGTGTGATGGAGGACCAGCTCTGTGTTGGAGAGTTAGCAAGTCATGTTAGTTCTGTTTTCTTACATATTAATGTATTATTCCGTTGGAAATAAGAACTGATAATAAAGATTTACAGAACTGGGCACTGGTGTTCACATGTAATTCTAATTCCTTGTGAGGCTGAGATAGTGGGACTCTCAGATCAAGGCCAGCCTTGTCATAAATAAAGTCCTTGGGGCATTTTCTCAAGGAAGAGCTGGACATAATGGGTGTGCCTGTTACTTTAGCTACCCAGAAGCCTAACATAGCTGGGTGGCTCCCAAGGGGTCTGTGGCAGGACTCCTCAAAAAGGAGGAAAATAGGCCTTGGGTAAGAGCACCTCTCTGGAAGGCTCAAATACAAAATCTGTGCATTTTCTCCAAACAGAATATGCTGAGAGAAATATTCATAGTCTATGAGTATTATGATTTGTCCAAAAGTATATGAGGCTTCCCTCTTAACCCCCCACCCCACACCATTTGTCACCTTTTGGGGAAGGGGTGATCTTTGTAACATTTTTGGCATATCATAGGATTAAATTTTTTTTTCACAACTCACTTGTAGTTAGGGTTCTCCAAGTGTATGTTTTGATAAGCCATTAAGATATTTTTCAATCTCTGGTCACTGATATACTTTTCTTTCCAAAGTTCTTTGTAAAATCCACATGGTCTAAGCTTTAATGAAAAACATCAGTTAAGCCCTGAGATGAAAGCAAATTAACTTGAGTGCTGTTTAGCCTTATACTTTATATAAGATTTATTTATCTGGGGTGACACATGAGGATCACGTGCCCTCAAAGTTCCAGATCACCAGGGCATCCTAAAGAGAACTTACCTCATATAACAACAAGCTTACTTTGTGGAAATATTCTTTCCTTGTTTCTAATAAGGAAAGTGTGTACTTTACCGTTTCTACTGAGTTACTTTCTTAAAATGATTTGGATTGGCTCTAGCTTCTAGCTATCCCCAGTGACACTTCCCCAACATTTTATCAGTTTCTTAGAGTGCTTATCTGAAAATGGGAGATGAATGAATGAAAGTTTGAGATTTACTGGGTTATCTCCAGAGAATCTAGTCCCTTTTTTATGTCCCTGATGTCCTTGTTAACTCTATTATTCAGAGGTCAGACATTAACCATATACACAGTATCAGGTGGTACATTTTACATTGCTTGGGTGAATGATTTATATTTGAGCATTTCTTGATATCCTGGAACCCTTTACTTTGTCTAATTTGTACTGACTTTTTTGTGCAGGGGGTGGAGGAGATTGGGATAAACTAACTGGGGTTGTCCATTCATTTATTAGTCCCATATCATTTTTACCTTTTCCCAATCTATAACTTGTTGATTGAGCATAAATGTAAAGGTTATTTTTGCCCTTAACTAGGAACTAAGGGCACTACATCCTTAGTCCTTTTTCTTTTCTTATTTTTTCAGGTAGTGTATTCTGCTAACTGCCTGGACTGCCCTTGAGCAGGAATTTTTCTACCTCTCCCTCCTCAGTATCAGACTATGGGGCTTCTCCACACCCAGTCCAAATTGTAATCTTTATATGATCCAATCCATTTTTTTTTTCTCATTTAAGACTTAATGTCTGGGACATTTTGAGAGATTTCTTTCTAACCTTAGGCTACAAGAACAGTTGCCCTGACATGTAAGCCTTTAAGGCATCTAGAGTCCAGGTGATGGTGTGAGGAAGACCTAATAGCTGTTTACTCAGCATATCTTGATGTACTATCTGCTGTAATTGAGACACTGTTTGAAATATGTATTTGTAAAGTATGTGTTGTCCTTTGAGGGAGGTCTCTACTGGATCATCACCTGTTTTGCTAAAGGTGAATTCCATGGTTTTTTATAGTACTATTTAAGGAATAGGATTTGTTTTTGTTTCTTGTGGGTTTTTGTTGTTTTGTTTTGGAGAGGGGTGAAAGGAACACTTCTTAAAGCAGTATCAGCCAGAAGAGAAAACATATTCTTCATCCTTTCATCATCTCAAAGACAATCCCGCTGGAGCTTATCTAGTCTGTTGGACATGTATGATAAGTGTGAAAGAACTCTACCCACTTATTGTTAATCTTTATGGAACAATTTTGAGAGCAACTTTAATGGTGATGAAAGGGACCAGGTTGTTCTAGATTAAGATGTCAACTGTTTTGCTTAAGTGATAGGAAAACCACCTATTTAGCAAGCTGTTGGGACTTGAAAGTTATTGCTCTTAAGTGGAAAGGGTGGAAGATGATTGTATTTACATCCTACGGCTTAATTTAGGTGTTTGCAAGGGTTCATGTAGAACTGAGGGAAAAATCTGTCCTTCCCTGCATTTCTTGGCTTGTATCTCGTTTCTATCTTCAAGGGTAGTTACAGATAACAATTGAGTCCTTCTCACAGCATAACTGTAGCTCCCTCTCTTTCTCAATTGTCTTACTTTTAAGGATTTTATTGGTTCCATCCAACTATGATTATACCAGTATAATCTCTGGAGAGTTTTGTTTTTATTTTCTGAAATAGTTCCCTACTTTATAGCCCAAGTTAAATTCAAAACTCGTGACCTTTGCCTCTGCTTCCTGACTGCAAGTGGAACCATGCCTGCATTTTAAGGTCAAGCTGATTAGTAATTTCAGTTCCATTTGCCATCTTTATTTTCCTTGCTGTATAACTTAATACATTCGTGGGTTCTGAGTCATTGCTACTACCCCACAGGCCTTTTTCTTGAGAATTTAATACCTGATAAGCCTTCTACTACTTCAAGAAAGTAGGGGAAGTTACTAGTGTAGACAGTGGAGATCCTTGGATTGTTACGGTATTTACACTTGATGACAATCCCATAGGGTAGGACAATAAACAATACATTAATTTAAAAAAATGTCTAAAAGATTGGGAGGGGGGAGGGAACCATGTCATGAGAAAGAGTATAAATGTTTGTGAAGTAATCACCTTCTATCTGGTGAATATAACGTAACCCTTCTATTAATTACAATTAAAAAAAAGAAAAAATGGCTTAAAGACTAGTGCTGTGGAAAAGATAAAAAAAAAAGTAAAGGCAGAATTAAGTGGGGATATATCAGTGTGTTACTAAGATGAGATTCAAGATGACATTTAAGGCAAATTTCAAGCAGATGAACAGTTGAGGGCAAATTTCAAGCAGTTGAGCACAAAGCATTTCCCTGTTAATGGGAAAGGAGTGGGAGATCTTGTGGAGTCTTTGGACATTGAGAAGTCTTCGGATTTTACTGTAGGCAATATCAATCAAAGAAATAATATGATCTAATTTCATATTTTCAGAAGCATCACATTTTGGCTATTGAATTGACTGAGAATAGACTAAGCAAGCCAGAATTCTTCTATTTTCCTTTTTGCAGTATGGGATTTGAACTCAGGGCCTCATGCTTGGCAGGTAGTTTTACCATTTGTGCCACACCATCAACCCCTCACAGAACCTGTTAATAATGTTGTTGTAGTGTTTCAAGTAAAAGATAAGTGACTTTTGCACTACTGTATTCATGATTAAACATGTTGAACAAATTATAAGACCACAACTGGAATATTATATATTTAGATTGATCTATCTAAAGTGAAGATATGGGGCCATACGCAGTTTGCACTAATCTCTGGATAATTTTTTTCTTTGCCAGTCCTGGGCTTGAGGTCAGGGCCTGAGCACTGTCCTTGGACTTTCTCAAGGCTGGAGTTCTACCATTTGAGTCTCAGCACCAATTTCGGCTTTTTCTATATATGTGGTACCAAGGAATCAAACCCGAGTCTTTGTGCATGCTAGGCAAGCACTTTAACCACTAGGCCAAACTCCTGGCCCCCCTCTGGATAATTTTTACATGGTAAAAATAAAATTGTTCTGAGTGAGGTGTGGTGATATATTCGTGTTCCCAGCACTTGAGAGTTAAAAGCAGGAGGATCTTGAGTTCAAGGCCATAGTAAGATCTTGTTTGGGAAAGAAAAAAAAAAAAAGATTTTCTTATGTAAAGCATTTCAGTGTAGTGCCAGGCACTCACTGAATAATAGTAAATAATTATGAATATTTGAATTTGTTATGTCAGATCTGTGATAATACAGATTTTTTTCTGAAGTGTTAGAGTATCAGACTTAGGGGAACATTCCTTATAAATCCAAGGTGTCTTTCTTAGATATAGGAGTAAACTTTGAAAACTGTACTCTGAAATTACTGTGGACTAAGGTAATAAGTCCAAAAATAAGCATCTGCATCTGCATGAGGTAGTTTGTAACAGAATTTACAACATTAACATCTGAAAATAACTATAAAGGAATATCAGTGTAGATAGTTAATATTTCTTAATTATAATGTTTAGCAATAGATAGTTTTACATGAATTTACTGAAAACTAAAGCAGTAGCTTGTATAAAATTAAATCACATCTGAAGTAAACAATAAAAACTTGTGGTATATAATCATATTTATAGATTGTCATTTGTTAACTTTTTTTCTGTTTTGGAATAATTGTACTTGCATCTGTTGAATATGCAATTTATAACGGAAATTGGAGCTATGATTATATTTATATTACGATTACTAGAGCATTTTATAGTGACTATTCCTAATAAGATAAAACTTTTTACTTCTAGATTGTGCTTTAGGCTTTGGTCTGAATTGTTTTGCTTTTTGTATAGTTAATATAGCATTCATTTGATTTTGAAATAACTTCGATTACCTTTTGGTTCCTCTGCTGTCTCTCTGCTTTTGTTGGACTTGGTCATATCATTTTTCTTTTTTTTGTATGTAGATAATTTCACAATCTCTTAAAATTTTAACTCTTGTAGAACTGAGTATTTGAATTCTTCAACCATGACTAAAAGGGAAGCAGAAGAGCTGATAGAGATTGAGATTGATGGAACTGAGAAAACAGAATGTACAGAGGAAAGGTTAGTATTCTGAATTTGACATTTTTATGTTATCAGTATGCCTGCTTAAAATCCTAAATCAATCAATAGTTCATGTGGGTTTGCCATCTTAACTCAGCATTAAAGTAAAGGTGGCAACTGGCTTAACTGATAACAACTAAGCAGTTAATTGTAATGTTTTCCTTCTTCATGGCTTTATTTGATGCATATTTTTTTTTTTTTTTTGCCAGTCCTGGGGACTGAAGTCAGGGCCTGGGTACTGTCCTTGAGCTTTCTCAAGGCTAGCACTCTACCATTTGAGCCACAGTGCCACTTCTGTTGTTTTCTGTGTATGTGGTACCACGGAATTGAACCCAGGACCTTGTGCATGCTAGACAAGCACTCTGTCTCCAATCCACACTCCCAGCCCGCAATGCTTTAGACTTTTTATTAGTACTGGATACTTTTATTTTAGAAAGAGTTTGATTTAGCCTAAACAAATTTAGCACATACTTATTTGAGTAATTACCATAGCCTATAATTGTGAGCTTTAAATGAATAAAATGATATTATTTGAATAAAATAATGTCACCTATTTGTCACCACAGGTATGGAGGGAAGATAAAAATGGAACATCACAGCCCAGGCTTTCTCCCTAGGGCAAGGAACAAGGTCTTACCTATCTCAAAAATAACTGGGGTAGTAATAGTACATACCTGTTACGTTTATCTCCAGTTAGCCACCAAAAGGTTGGAAGTAGAGCCGTGGCTCAAGTAGTAGAGCACAGTCTTGAGCAAAAAAGTGCAAGGATGATACTCACACCCTAAGATCAAGCCTTAGGATTGGCATTAAAAATAATAATAACTGGGCTGGGAAGTAGCTCAGTGGCAAAGTGCTTTCTTACTTATCAAGTGCAACATCCTGGGTTTGATCCCCAGTACCAAAAAAGAAAAGACCAAAAAAAAAGAATATATACACACACACACACACACACACACATATATATATATATATATATATATATATACAGTTGTTTTTCTTTTTTAAGCCCACATAAAAATATTAAATATTAACATGTCGAAACTGTGACCTAATGGTAGAGTGCTTGCCTAGTGTGCATGAAGCCCTGGGCTCAATTCCTCAATACTATATACACAGAAAGAGCTGGAAGTGGTGCTGTGGCTCAGATGGTAAAGTGCTAGCCTGAGAAAGCCCAAGGAAACTGCATAAGCCCGGAGTTTAAGCCCTAGGACTGACAAAAAGAAGATCTTCACTAACCATACAATGGACAAAAGCCTCATATCTAAAATATATCAACAGCTCAAAAAATTGAATCACTCCCAAACTAATCTCCAAAGTAACAACCATCCCATTAAAAAATGGGCCAAAGACTTAAAGAGAGTCTTCTCTGAAGAAGAAACAAAAATGGCCTATAGACACATGAAGAAATGCTCAACATCTCTGGTCATGAGAGAAAGGCAAATCAAAACAACTCTTAAGATTCCACTTCACTCCAGTTAGAATGGCCAGGATCAAGAAAACTAATAACAACAGATGCTGGAGTGGATGTGGCCAGGAGGGATCACTACTACACTATTGGTGGGAGTGCAAACTCGTTCAACCACTATGGATAGCAGTATGGCAGTTCCTCAAAAGACTAAACATAGAGCTCCCCTATGACCTAGCAATTCCACTACTTGGCATTTACCCGACTGTCCAGAAACAAGGGCATACTAAATCCACTAGCACAATGATGTTCATTGCAGCACTATTTACCATAGCAAAGATATGGAACCAACCCAGATGTCCCTCAGTTGATGAGTGGATCAACAAGATGTGGTATTTATACACAATGAAATTCTATGCTGCTGTCAGAAAGAATGACATTGCCCATTTGTAAGGAAATGCAAAGACTTAGAAAAAAATCATATTAAGTGAATTAAGCCAGACTCAAAGGGACATAGGCTTAATGGTTTCCCTCATTTGTCATAATCAGTAAAAATGTTGGGCTCTCCTAGCAAGATTTTCAGTAGAGCAAAACCTAGATACATAAGACCGTACAGAATGATGCTAAATGAAAGGACCTCTAGGATATAAAAACAAAAGCCACATAATGAGTGATCGTTGTCCTTAATATACTATGTTATCTCTCATCTGTTTTGCTGTCCCTTGGTTATCTTATATTGTTACAGTATTTTACTTTGTTATCTGATATATTGGATAAATGCGGATTTGGTTATTTGAAATTGGATAGGGAAGGGGGAAAACAAACTGAGGGATGGGGATGGGGGGAGGGAAATGGGGACCAAGACATGAGAAAGAGTATCAATGGATGTGAAGTAATGCACCTTCTATCTGGTGAATATAATGTAACCCTTCTATTAATTACAATAAAAATATATGAAAAAAATTGGAAACCACAACCACCAGGGTAAAAAATAACCATATTTTAGTGGTACCTAAACCAGGTACAAGACTGGTTCAAACCCCAGTATAGGGGTTAAAGCGGTGCAACTGTTAAAAATACTGCTTTATATTGATACTTGATTTTTTAAAAAAAAAATCGTAGCCAATTATGAAAGATCTGGAAAAAAAAAAAAAGGTTCTGATGTTGGCAGGGATGTGGAGAAAGAGGAACCCTACTGCACTGCTTGTGGGATTTAAACTAGTACAACCACTCTGGAAGACAGTTTGGAGGTTCCTAAAAAACTAAAAATAGACCTTACAGAAATGAGTTTTCAAAGACCAGATATGTGTTTTGGTATTGTATTTGTTTTGAGCATAATGTTAACTTTAATATACAGTCTAATAATGTAAGTATTAACTTTTATATTCTTTAACATTTAGCATTGTAGAACAAACCTACACACCAGCTGAATGCATAAGCCAGGCTATAGACATCAATGAGCCAATAGGTAATTTAAAGAAATTATTAGAACCACGATTACAGTGTTCTCTGGATGCTCATGAAATTTGCCTTCAAGATATCCAGGTAATTTTTGTTTATATTTGAATTTTAGCATTTCACTCTACATAGAAATATTTTTGTTAGCCTCTTATCTCTGTAACTATATTTGACCAGTATTGTGATTAAATTTAAGCATTTAGAAATAAAAAGGATGCTTTTAACTATCTTCCTGGGTTTAAAGTTTTATTTCAAAGACTGAGTACTGAATCAGGTATTCCCTTTAACTAGTATAAAATGAGAAGTTTAAGTAAATCAGAAATTAAATGTAAGAGTACTAGGAAGTACATTGACCCTGAACTGAAGAAATATATTTCTAACTTAACAGTTTTTTGGGGGGAGGGTGTTATGTGGCTTGAACTCGGTCTGGGCCCTGTTCCTTGAGCTCTTCAGCTCAAGGCTTACCACTTTCCCCCTGGTCCTGGGCCTAGGCCTAGTTCCTGAGCTGTTTGGCTCAAGGCTACTGCCCTACCCTTGAGCCACGCCCCACTTCCCCATTTTCTAGAGGTTAATTGGAGATAAGAGTCTCAGGTATTTTTGTGTCCGGGATGATTTTGAACCTTGATTCTCAGATCTCAGCCTCCTGAGTAGCTAGGATTACCTGCATGAGCAACCACGCCCAGCCTAACTTATATTTTTGTGCATCAGTTTTCTTACCTTTAAAATGACATCACTTGATGAAATGAGTTTTCTCAATCCTTTCCATTTCTTTAGTGTAAATTTCAAATAAGTGTTAAACACCAACTAGTATTTCTTGGAATTTATCCAGTGTAGTAGTATAATAATACATTACACATGAAGCATATTCCCATTTATGCTTCATAGTACGCTTTCCAGAAGGAAGTGTTTTATGTGTATAAAATTTGGTAGTAGGAAGTGGTGCTGTGGCTCAAGTGGTAGAGCACTTGTCTTGAGCTGAAATGCTCAGGAACAGTGCTTAGGCCGAGTTCAAGCCCCATGACTGACAAAAAAAAAAAGTAGCCGAAATAGAATTGCTCATATAGTTTCTCTGTAATCTTTTCTTTCTTCTTCTTTTTTTTTTTAATGGGGAGTACTGGGGGGATCCAGTTCTGGGACTTGAACACAGGGGCTGAACACTGTCCTTGCACACTTTCTGCTCAAGACTAGCGCTCTGCCACTTGCGCCACAACTCCATTTCTGGCTTTTTTGTGTGTCTTTGGCACCAGAAAATTGAACTTAAGGCTTCCTGCATGCTAGGCAAGCACTCTACCACTAGGCTACGCTCCTGGTCCTCTCTGTGATCTTTCTTTAGTAAAACAGTCTAGTAAAGTTGAGTAATTATATTTTTGTCATTTTTTTGGATGATTGATATTTCTAGTTCTCTATTGTCTTTATTTCCTCAGCCCATGTACCTACCATGTTTGAGTTTCTACTTTGTGCTAGCTTCTACTAGAGGAATATATTCTATCTTCAGTCCTGTTGTTGCAAGCTATACATGCCATACCTTCTAGTTGCTAACACTACTATCTATAGACATGGGGGGGAACTGGGTTTTAGTTGTAAGAAACAAAATGTCAGGCAGACACCATTATCTTAAGAAATAAAATTGTCCTTCTCATGATTCCCTAGTTTGTATTATCTCTGTTCAAGTTAAATGTGCAGTAATTTAAGATTTGTATTTCATATATGTGATTTTTTTCTCATCTATTTGCCATTGTGTGGAATGTATTCAGTGAATAAGGTAATGTGAAGGGAAAAAAGCACTCAAAGGGTACCATGATTAGAGATACAATAGTAATGTCAAAAATACTCTAATTGTATTTATTTTGTGATCAGAGATTTAGAATGAACTCATCCTATGTGTCATGTTAGTTACAGGGAGAGTTATGAAGTGAATAAATTTATATATAGTTTTCACTACTAATTAAATATTCTTGTTAATATAAAGCATGCACTATATTATCTCCTACTTTAAATACATTCTCAGAATGGAAATTTGATTTTTGGCATTATTTAAGATCTCAACCAAGATTGTTTATGTCTGAGAGAAAACTGCTTTTTAAAATAGTGGCTTATATCTGACTTTGTTACCAGGTATATTGTATATACGTTTATTTGTTTATTTGAAATAGGAAAGGGAAGAGGGAAAACAAGATGATTGCAAGGGATTGGGGAGAGAGAAATGGGGACAAAAACATGAGAAGGGGTATCACTGTGTGAGAAGTAATGTACCTTCTATCGAATATAACTGCAACCCCTCTATACATTACAATAAAAAAATAGTGGCTTAACTCTCAATCAAAATATTTTTAATTTTACAAAGAATTAAATAATAGGACAGTTTAGCTAAGAAAATGTATCATAATTTAATTAGTATGGTCAGCAATGAAGTCGACTTTAGCATATCCATTTGTGCTAAATCAGAGGCAGAGAACTTTTAATCTAAGGATTTAGCTAAAATAATCATACTTATTTTCCTTGTGTTTAGCTGGATCCAGAACGAAGCTTATTTGACCAAGGAGTAAAGACAGATGGAACTGTACAGCTTAGTGTACAGGTAATTTCTTACCAAGGTAAGTTACTTGTAGTGACAATTAACAGTTTAGTGCATGCTTTCCTGATACTTTTTTTTTTTTTTTAAGTATTTTAGGTGTTTGTATTAATGATATAATGTGGTATGGTCAGATAGTCACCTTTTGGTTCATTGTCTCTGTCAGTATAAAGTAGATAGTATAAAACATTCCAACTAACTTAAATGAAGGAATTATGTTACATTGTAGTAAATATTAGCAGGATCATAAGATGACAGGAATGTTAGAAAATTCTGGTTCACATGAACTATACTGCAACACTGTATCACAAGAAAGCTGCTGTTCTGCCATGATCTGTCCTTGGGCTTTCTCAAGGCAAGAGCTTACCACTTGAGCTACTTCTGGCTTTTTCTATGTATGTGGTACCAAGGAATCGAACCCTGGTCTTAGTGCATACTAGGCAAACACTCTACTACTAGGCCAAACTCCCAGGCCCAGTTCTCATTTGTGACATGTACATTTTGAAAAAATAAGGTTTTCTTATATGTCACCAATGAATGATAATACATTATCTTAACAAAATTATCAGATTATTTCATAAAGGACTCGATTCCATTTTGAATAAATAACATCTACAACTAAAAATAATTGCTTTTATAATATAATTTCTTAGCTGAATTTTTTCTGAAAGTTTTAATTTTTTTTACCTAGGTAAATACTACGCAGGTTATTAACAGATCATTTGTGTCATCTTTTTATTTACTTTCTCTATAGGAATTACAATTCTTAGTAAGTTTTTATTAATGTTTGATCATCTTCAGAAATTGAGCTGAATGATAGAAATTTAATTTGTAACAAAATCAGAATCATTTAAGCACATGCACTTTGTTCTTTAATAAAAATAGATCAGCCGGGCACGGTGGCTCACGCCTGTAATCCTTTACTCAGGAGGCTGAGATTTGAGGATCGAAGTTCAAAGCCAGCCTAGGCACTAAAGCACTAAAGTCCATGAGACTCTTATCTCCAGCTAACCTCTAGAAAACTGGGAGTGGTGCTGTGGTTCAAGTGGTAGGGTGGTAGCCTTGAGCTAAAGAGCTCAGGGACAATGCCCAGGCCCAGAGTTCAAGCCCCATGACTGACCAAAAAAAAAGTCATTTCAGTTTTTTTTTTTTTTTTTTTTTTTTTAATGGGTCATGGGGCTTGAACTCAGTCTGGGCGTTGTCCCTGAGCTCTTCAGCTCAGGATTCCACCCTACCCTTGAGCCAAGCCCCACTTCCTGTTTTTCTGGAGGTTAACTGGAGATAAGAGTCGCATAGACTTTAGTGCCCTTGATCCTCAAATCTCAGCCTCCCAAGTAGCTAAGGATTACAGGCGTGAGCCACCGTGCCAGGCTCAATGTGCTTCATTTTTAGGACAGTTTACTACATTTATGCTTCCTCTAATGTAATTTTTATCTTTCATTCCATATTGGTACCTTTCTGTTTATCAGTGGCTTCATTGTTTTAAGTTACTGGTACCTTTTTCCTAATAATGTTTGTTAGGAAGCCTGGGAAAAGCTTCAGCAAACTTTACAATGTTTACAGTAGGTTTTGTGGTGTGTATGTGTGTGTGTATGTATGTGTGTGTGTAAATCATATGTAGTTGGCAGTGCACTGAACAAATTCTTGGTTATCTTTTACTCTTTTCAGATGTTAACCTTTTTTTTTTCTCTGCAGGGTACGGCTCAAACTTAGGATAGTCTATAACTGAGCTATGATCCTAGCTATCTCAGTTGTTAACTTTCATTAGGACTGTTTAAGGATAAATTTTCAGACATGATCCCTTCCACTTAAATATATAATTTGTGTGTTTCCTTCAAAATAAAGATCCTTTAACTGGAGATGTAGCATAAGACTCTTCAGTAAGCATGTATAAGACCCTTGGTTCATTTTCCAGTAACACAAAAGAAGAAAGTTACTACAAAGATTCCTTAATAGAACCAAAGTATAGTTTTCAAAATTAGGAAATTAATATTAAGGCAGTACTCTTACTACAGCAGTTCTATTGAATTATGTTTATTTTTTAGTGGGGATTTGTTAAATTCTTTAGATAAATTCTTTAGATAAAATATTTAAGGCATAGGTTCCCCCCTTCCCCATCATTTGGGAACATAAACTAAAAATTTTTTGTAGCTTTCTTTTTATTTACATTGATAATTTTTTTTAAATCCACTGTTAAGGAATTGAGCCCAAGCTAAATATCCTTGAAATTGTTAAAACCGCGGAAACCGTTGAAGTGGTTATCGATCCAGATGAACACCAGGCTGAAGCAGAAGCCCATCTTGTTGAAGAAGCCCAGGTGATCACCCTTGATGGTACAAAGCACATCACAACAATCACAGATGAAACCTCAGAGCAAGTGACACGGTGGGCTGCTGCCCTGGAAGGCTATAGAAAGGAGCAAGAACGCCTCGGGATACCCTATGGTAAGAAAGACATGTGAGCGTTTGTTAGGTAGAGTAAGAATTAAGCTTGGCTTTGAAAGCACTAGGATAAGTTACAACCTATTCTAAATGTAAACTTTTTTAGAGGTTTCTTTTCCTTTTTTTTTTTTTTTGACCTGTAACATTTAAACATTAAAATGAATGAATACTGTCCTGGGTGCTAGGAATACAGCTAAGTTTTGGGGGAAAAATACTGCCTTTAGGGTATAGTTAAAGAGAAAGAAGATCAATTAAAAGGTAATTGTCCGTGGAATAAAAAAGGGTAACCTTGAAGCTATCAGTAACTCACAGGTGAAAGAGATAATGTTAAAGGAATCAGACTATATTGTGGTGCATACCAGTTGTTCCAAAATAATTATGTGAGTTCAGATTTCCCTCAGCTAACACAGCAAGACCATTTCAACAAAAAAGGAATTTTGAAGGTATTATAGTGGTTTAAGGGAAAATGAGGGGAGAGTTTATTCTCTACAAGAAACAACAGTGCAGAGAACGTTTTAAATAGGAAATATTTGGAACAAATGAAGCAAGTATAAGCACACATGAATAATGAGAAGAGTTAGTGGATAAAGTGATTCTATAACATTGTAGAACTGTTTTTGATCAATTAAAGTGGTCATTGGGAGATGAATATAACAGTGGTATATCTCCTAAGTTGGAGGAGTTAACGACTGGTTAGAAGGGAAAGCAGCATGTACTGTAAGTTACTGTAAGCTGTGTAATAGCAATAATGTCAAGCTAGCCTTGACTAGGTCATTTTTTTGGGAGTAAAAAGGATGAGGTGATTGAAATCAGTCACAAGACTACAAAATCGATTGGCAGATTGTGAGCAAGAGAAGGTAAGTTGAAGTATTTATCTAACTTTGCAAGTTGAGGGGCTAAGGCGATAATCATAAAAATGGTTGCCTGTGAAGTGTGCAGTGCATCTTGTTAAATGTTGGGCTTATGTGGAGAGTGGAAGAGGATGTCTTCAAAAGCTTCCTGGGGAAAGCCTGCTATATAAAAGATTCCTCAAGTAGACATAGTAATAGCACTTGATTTTAAAGTGAAAACTCATAAGCTCAACTGGCGGTAGTCAGAATAGTTTTAGGTCTACAAAATTTGGGCTGGAGATGTTATTTAGGACTCAGTTCACATTGCATTTTTTTGGGGGGAGGGGGTGTCAGTCATGGGGCTTGAACTATGATCCTGGATGCTGTCCTTAAGCTCTTCAGCTCAAGGTTACTGCCCTACCCCTTGAGCCACAGACCCACTTCCCATTTTCTAGTGATTAATTGGAGATCAAAGAGTCTCATGTCTTTAGTGCCTGGACTGGCTTTGAACTGTGATCCTCAGATCTCAACCTCCTGAGTAGCTAAGATTATAGGTGTGAGCCACTGTGCCCAGTGTTGAATTTGTTTTTAAAGCCATAAAGTATAAGAAGTAAATGGAGAAAAAGGAAATGGAAAGGGCCTCCATGTTAAACACTAGTCCTAAGTCTGTACACCCTTTTGGGGAAGGAAAGGAAAGGAAAGGAAAGACAAGAAATAGCTGGAAAATGAGAAAGCAATGTATAATGTCACTGCTATTGAGAGTTTTAGGAGATCAAGACTTAGATATTGCTTTCACTCAAAGCGTACTGATAGAATCAGAGTTATTGTTAAACTTAGATGAAAGTTACTATAGGGCCAGGTATTAGTGGTTCGTGTCAGTAATCCTAGTTACTCAGGAGGTTGAGACCCATGGAATTGTGATTTAAAGGCAGCCTAGGCTCACTCCATTTTCAGTTAGCAAAATGCTGGACTGGAAATATAGCTTAAGTAGGAGAGTACTAGTTATGAGCAAGAAAGCTGAGAAAAATTGAAAGGCCTTGGGATCAAGCTCTGATATGCCAAAGGGAAGGACAGAGAGAATAACCATTTAGAAATGGAGTACATTGGGGCCTGTAGTTTGGCCTAGAGGTTAAAGTGCTTGCCTAGCATGCATGAAGACCTGGGTTCGATTTCTCGGAACCACATACATAGAAAAAAGCTGGAAGTGGTGCTGAGGCTCAAGTGGTAGAGCTCTAGCCTTGAGAAAACCCAAGGACAGTGATCAGGCCCTGAGCTAAATCCCAGGACTGGCAAAAAAAAAAAAAAAAAGAAATGGAGTACATTAAACTTTGTAAAGGGAAGGTACTAGTGGATAAAAGTGCTAAAAAAACTAATAAACATACTCAAGATTCCAAGAGTTGATGGACACCTGAATGTATTTATAAACTCTTGTTTATTCATTTGTTAATTGAAGTGAAACAAGGTAAAAATGCATTCTGAGGATTAGATAAAGCCAGAATGAGAGGAGAAAAGATAAGATTATTGAGAAGGCAGTTGGTCAATAAGATTTTCATGGCCTTATGTTAGCAAGTTAAGAATCATCTTTTGAGTCGGGAATTGTTGTAAAGGAGCATAAAGTTTGAAACAGTGTCTTGACACAGATTGCTGTGCTGTATTTTTCACAAGAACTCTTTAGTGTAAAATCACTTAGGGAAAGTCATAAATAAAAATTAATTATGGGTACCAAGATAACTTTGACTCAAAGTTCCTACTGATTGTGTTATTTACTTAAGAAAAAGCTCATTGAAAAACACTTGAAGTTTGACATTGATTTATTGTTTTGTTGTGTTTTATCATGAAATTGTTACTTGCCAGGAAGATTTTTTTTATTGTAATTAATAAAAGGGTTACATGATATTTGCCAGATAGAAGGTGCATTAATTCACATACATTGATACCCTTTCACATGTCTTGGTACCCATTACCCTCCCCCTCCACCCCCCTACTGGTCTTGGTTTTCCCCCCTTCCCTATCAAATTTCAAATAACCAAATAAATTCAATATATCAGATAACAAAGTGAGATACTGTAACAATATGAGATACCCAAGGGATAGCAAAGGAGATGAGAGATAACATAGTACATTAAGGACAACAATCATTCGTTATATGGCTTTTGTTTCAGTATCCTGGAGGTCCTTTCAATTAGCTTCATACTATATGGCCTTAGGTATCAAGGTTTTGCTCTATTGCAGATCTCTGCTAGTAGAGCCCAAGGTTTCTACTGATTATGACAAGTGAGGGAAACCATTGAGCCTAAGTTCCTTTGAGTCTGGCTTACTTCACTTAATATGATTTTTTTCTAAGTCTTTCCATTTCCTAACAAATGGTTGCCAGGAAGATTTACAGGTGGTTAACATTTTATTTTTCTCTGCTTGCTTGATTTCTTACCTTTGAGAAGAAATTGAAATATTAATTCTAGTCTTCTACTTTTAGTCTCTTTGAAATAATGATCCACATTTGAAGATCTTCTAAAATTCATTTCATACACAGTCTTATATTTTGGCAGTTCATTTATGTGTGGAGGTACATACAAATACACACAAATATATATATATGTGTGTGTGTATATATGCATATATACATATATATTAACCGTGTACATATATGAATATGTATGTGCCATATATTGTGCATATATATATATGCACATATGTAGTTTGTTTTCCTTCTGCCTTTTGTCAGCAGGATATAGATATGCATGTGTGATATATAGAGATATATAAAACATGTACATAAATACATGGATATACAGGTACATATATAATATATAACTATATAGTGTGTTCTGGTTAATTTTTATATCAAACATCAGGATGAAGATGAAATTACTGTTGATAAATAATATAGTAGTGTATAGTTTGGTGAAATAAAGAGGCTATAGGAAGTGCTAAAACTGATTAAAAGAACTAGAGATATGGTTCAAATGGTAGTACTCTAAGCAAGCAAGCAAGCACACACACACAAATCTTAACTAAAAGTAAAACCAAAGTCAGAATATTTATTCTTGCCCTGTATTAAATAAAAATCATGAAAAGATAGCAATGCTCACATTATTTTTAATTTTACTTCCTGTTTGTATTATTTTTAAGACTCAAATTATTACCTAAGTTCCAGTGGCTCATTCTTGTAATCCTGGATACTTATTAGGCTAAGCTGGAGGATCATGGTTCAAAGCCAACCTGGACAGGAAAGTCTATGAAACTCTACTATTTCTGATTATTGATCAGCAAAATGCTGGGCTAGTAGTGTGGCTGAAGTGATAGAGTGCTAGCCATGAGAATCTTGATTCTAATATTTATATATTTTTTATTATATATGTATTCACTATACTATAAATGAATAATAATGCCATTGCTTTAAATGCCTTCATTTTTTAAATTCTTTTTGTGTGTATGTAAAGGTGATATACAGAGGGATTACAGTTTCATATGTTGGGTAAGAATACATTTCTTTTGGAACAGTGTCATCCCGTCATTTTTTCCCAGCTTTTTCCCCTCCTGACTTTCCGAACCCTCAAATTGTATAGTTTATTTCTAACACAGTGTCTAGTTCACTTTGAATCCTTTCATTTTGATCTCTAAAATTCTTTGACCTGAAATTGCTACTGTTAATGCAAGAGGTTCTACAGGAAAGAATTCTATTACTTCTTATTGGTATTCTCTGGGCAGACTTATGAGGTCAGTTTCTCCTCCCTTTGCTGTTTTCAGAAAGATAGTTGAAATCTCCTGTGTCTCACTTCATACAGGCATGGTCTCCTATAATTTTATCTCTTAATAACTCTTTTTAGTATTCATTTCATTCGACTCTTCATACAGAAGTCCAATACTAGTTACAAAAACAAATAGGTTAATATGTCTTCCTGGCTTATTTGATCTTAATTACTTGTCCATTTTGAGCTCTTAAACTCTTAAAGGAGGCTTTAGGACATATTTTCTAACTTAACCATTCTTCTGATGTTTTCAGGTTAGTAGTATTATAGAATTGGTCAGTTTTGTTTATTTTTCCTTAATATGTTTTGTTGTTAGCTTTTTTCTTTTTGTTTTTTTCCTTTAGTTTAATATCTGTTCTTGATTTGAGGAAAACTGTTTTTTAGCTTTTGTTGGTGATCTCTTATGTTTTCGGTGGCTACTTTTCTTGGCTGTGTTTGGGGTTTTTTAACTATGCTTAGTCTAGATCAGATGTCCTTTTGCTTTCTTTTGCACAGAGATGTAGGTCTTATACATTGTGTGTGTGTGTATTCTTTTATGTTGCCCATGCTGGTCTCAAAGGTATGTGTCCTATATCCATTATCTTTGTTTTCAGCTATTTGTATTGTGGAGTCTGTGAGTATATCTTGTCTCACCTACTTTTGTTATTGACATGCATGGTTTTTATTGTCGTTATTTTGCTATTTTAGTTGTTTTTTTTTCTATAACATTTTACTAGACATCTGTATCTATTTCTATGACATCTTTCTAGAATGCTTCTTCCCTTCATTCTTTGTAAAAACATTTAAGTAAAAAGAAAATCCTGTGACTGTTACTCTATATTGATATATTTAATTTATTTTTACAAAGTTTCACTATACATGTACCTGTTATTTTTCAACTCATTTTTTTTTACTAATTATCTTTCACTTAGTGGATATAACTTCTATCAGACCAGATCATCATCTTAAAGCAAGAATTCTTGTACTATAGCTATTTCAGTTAGAATTTATTAAATATCCACAAATAATGTGTTCATATGGGTACCAGGCAAACAGTGAAGTAATATTTATACAGTTAACCATCTGTTTCAATTAGAATGGTAAGTTCATTTTAGTAGTAATTAGTGATGGGGCAAGTGAAATTATTTGGGTATGCCTTCTTGTAAATTTAATAGATGTATATGCAAGGCACAGTGATGGATTCTGAAGGCAGTTTCCAAGTCACAGTCCTTACAGTTAAGGCTGATACCTTGTAGAGAGACCGCTGAATAAATAGGTAATAAGTTAGCTTATAAGTGCCACCATACAAGTAAATGTAGGGACAACTAACCTTTTTTTAGAAGGAAAAGAAAAGTATAGTGTTTGTAAATTCTGAGAAAAAGCTTAGCTCCCTAGATTTGTATTACTGTTTTTACCCCCCAAGGTATCTAATCAGACAGTGCTACCAAATAATGCTTTGAATGGAATATTTACTCTAGTAACTCCAAGAGGGATACAATTTCTTCCAACTTGCTCCCTAAAGAGCCATTTTACATTTTGTTTTTCTTGATAACATTCCAGGCCAACTGATATAGAACCAACTGACTCCATCAAAAATTTAGTCTTAGGGAGCCAGGAGTTTGGCCTAGTGGTAGAGTGCTTGCCTAGCATGCCTGAAGACCTGGGTTTGATTCCTTGGTACCACATACATAGAAAAAAGCTGGAAGTGTTGCTGAGACTCAAGTGGTAGAGGTCTAGCCTTGAGAAATCCCAAGGACAGTGCTTAGGCCCCGAGTTGGAAAAAAATGTACTATTAAAACATTACTTTAGAGGCATGCACGTAATTCTAGCTAAAAAGGAGGCTGAGATCTGAGGAACGAACTTCAAAGCCAGAGTGGGCACTCAACATGAGACTCAGCCAGGTGCAACTCAGCCAGGTGCGGTGGTTTATGCCTGTAATGCTAGCTTGTCAGGAGGCTGAGATCTGAGGATCATGGTTCAAAGCCAGCCTGAATAATACAAGCCTGAGACTCTTATCCAGGCCAGAATTCAAGCCCCATAACCTCTTTCACCCCCAAGAAAAAGAAAGTAAGAAAGTGAGATTCTTTATCTCCAGTTAATCACTAGAAAACCAGAAGTGGCTCTGTGGCTCAATGGCTAGGGTGGTCGCCTTGAGCTGAAGAACTTAGGGACAACACCCAAGCCCAGAGTCCAAGCCCCACGACCAACAACAAAACAAAAACATTAGTTCACTTGTGGGAAAAAATATCTGTGTGTGTGGGTTTTATGTGTGTATCTATGTATTGATAAGTTAAAATGTAAGTACAATATCTAACATGGACCCAGGCTAAAGGTAATATTTTTCTTTCTAGATCCTATTCAGTGGTCCACAGACCAAGTCCTGCATTGGGTGGTTTGGGTAATGAAGGAATTCAGCATGACTGATATAGACCTCACCACACTCAACATTTCGGGAAGAGAATTATGTAGTCTCAGCCAAGAAGATTTTTTTCAGCGGGTTCCTCGGGGAGAGATTCTTTGGAGTCATCTGGAGCTACTTCGGAAATGTATACAATTAGTTATTATCTACTTTTGTTGTAACCTAAGACTAATTTTATTTCCTTACAACCATATCTTCTTGTTCATGGCTAAAAGTAATAACAGACAGTTAATATTAGGCAATAATAATTTACTATATAAGGCAGTGCTGAGAACTCCTGTAATCCACACATCATTCATCACTTATTTTTAGGCAGGGAACCGAAGCTTCAAGATTTCTACAGTGACAGAAGTAGGAAGTGAAGGAGATAGGATTCTAAACCAAATTCACACATTCTTTTATTAATTTGAAATGTGGTTTTGTTCTTTTCCTACCTCCTTACCCCCACCGTTTGAAGGCAGCCCAGGCAAAAAATGTCTTTGAGACCCCCATTTCCAAAAGAACCAACAAAATTCTAGTATGGAGGTGTTACACAAGTAGTAAATCCAGCAAGCCAGGAGTTCAAACTCTATTACCTGCAAAAAAAAAAAGTCATATTTAGAATTCATTTCCAGTTTCAGTTCTTAAGATAAATAAGTCAGATGCCTTATTTGAATTTTTTTCATTGGTTTCACATGTTCTCTGCAGAGTATTTCAATTGAACAAAGTGAAATTATGGATTATTTCAGATTCTTGCTTTGAAACACATTAGAACATCTTGTAGAAATTCTTAAAAATACACCAAGGATGATGCCAGTCTAGTTTTTTCCAAATTCCTAGATTTAACTCTCCATTGTTTCTCTGTCTGGTTCAATTAATGCTTCTCAAACTATAAAATGCATTAGTACATTTTCCCTAGTCAGGCCAAAGATTCTTTTCTGTCTTCTGAATTCCATGTAGCAGACTAAATGTTCCACAGAAAAGCTCTGTTCTTCAGTTGCTGCTTTGTTTTCAAAAGCAACAAAGCCCTACAGCCTCCTAGATAAATACCCCCACAGAATTCCTGTGTCTTGCTGTGTTCTTTGCCTGTCCTGAGGGGAAGTCCCATTTGATTTGAGGATGTAAGACTGGGCTTAGCTCTTACAGTATACTAAGGATAAAGCCTCACATCTCTGAATGGAGTTATTTGAGCATTCTGGTACTCTGGTCCCTTCTATAGAGTGAAGTCTGTGACCTATATCTGAAAGGTACCGATTCCTGGGGCAAAACTGTTATTCACCCAGACTCTTATCTATTCATCCTTAGTGATCTATCAAAAGGCACTGCTGAAGAGAGCTTCATTTGCAGATACTTTTCCAATACCCACTTGAGCCACCACTTGCATTCCTTCCCCTTATATCTAAACTTTCTGTAAGTTGTTCTTTACTTGAGAATAATATTAGGACACATTCCAGTACTACCAGTTCTATAGCAAGCTTCTTATAGGAAGGTCTGTCTTCTGTCACTAAAGGTAAAGGTCTAGTTTATTGATGGTGTTTTTTTAAGAAAAACCAATTGGCTTTACAGCTTTAGTGCCTAGTGTTTTCAGGACTGAGGATTCCTTTCTTTGTGCATGGCTAGTATTTCGGGACTTCTGAGGAAATGTGATATGCAGGTGCCTATGTTTTCTTGACTAAAATTTCCTCTCTTCCCATGTTCTCCTATCTTGAGAGTTCCCCCAGGAAACACACCAAACTGAAGTCTGAGAATCAGAACTTAGAAGCTGATTTATAAGTTGAGCATTCTTGTGATGTTTTCTTTCTCACTTGTCTCTTTTGAGGTTAGGAGACCTCCATTTATTTAGTCATAATGGAACATTTTTCATCTCAGTAGTACTCTGGGTTATGTTGAAAATTCTAATGAAAACCTATGATAACCTAAGGTATGAGTGATTACAAAAGAGTCAGCATTTCTGGGATAGAGGCTCAGAACCCAAAGTCCAAATAAAAAAGTGAACATCTTCAGCCTACTAAGTTAATTTTGTACTATGCCATTTAGAAATGTTTTCTTTTAATCCTCACAAAACTTTTTTAGGTGGTAGTTGTTGATACCTCATTTAGACATGAGGAAATGTTTAGAGATATAAAATTATCAAAATCAGAGCTAAGATCTGAACCCAGATTCTTCTGAAGCCACTCCCATATAACAGTAAATCCTCCATTCATAACCCCACAAAGAAAACTTCATCCAGTAGACAGGATTCAAGACATAAACACAGTTTGTGATAACTAGTGAAGGAGCTGAATTATTAGGCAACTATGATGTGTAATTGTGATTTGACAGGTAAAAAATAATGTTGGAGATGAAAAAGTAGCATAATAATGAATGGTTCTGCGCAGCATTATATGAGGATGTTACACAGTATAAATCTTAAATTAAAAGTCATATTTAGAGACATAGAACTTTTACTTAGCTTAATTGTGACATTTAGTAAAATTGTATTAGAAATCTAACTGTCTTTAAAAGCAAGAGCATAGCAAAATTAGGCAGCTTTGTTTAAAAGGGGATTTTCTAGCCAGCTGTGAATGGCTCACACCTGTAATCCTAGCTGTTCAGATTTGAGATCTAAGGATCATGGTTCAAGGCCACCTCAAGCAAGAGATTCTATAAGACTTGGATTTCCTATTAACCAGACAAAAACAAGAATTAGAGCTGTGGCTCAAGTGCTAGAGCACTATCCAGAGTGAAAATGCTAAGAACCCAGACTCTTAAGTTCAAGTCCCTAATACAAGCATGTGCATACACAGACATGCACGCACGCATGCACACACAGCATCACACAAAAATGAATAACATCTCAGGAAGTTTTGTATGGATAATATATATGTAAATAGTCTGATATGTAATCTCTCTGATCTGATCAGGGGTTTATGTAGATAGATAATAGTCATAGATACAGTTATTTGTATTTAGGAAACCATGGTGCTTTGAAACACTTTCTGGATACTAAAATAATTTTTCATATGTTACATCTCTTAAGGTATCTTTGCCTTGTAAAGTTATCATCATGTAGCTTTTTAAAGATTTTATCCCAGTAAGTTTCAGCTTAATAATAATAATAATTAATAATCTGTTGTTTTTGTTGTGCTTTAATTTTGTGGTTTCTCTAAAAAGATTATATTTATTAAGCTGTTTTGGTGTTTGGAATTCTGGTTTGAAATGAAAACTGTCTTTGTGTGTTCTTCAGATGTGTTGGCAAGCCAGGAACAACAGATGAATGAAATAGTTACAATTGATCAGCGTGAGTATTCGTTGCTATAATACTTGTTCTTAAGACTAAAAAGAGCTGTTAATTTGATAGTATAAATTAAACTCTAAGAAATATTAATTAATGATTTTACATATACAAAGAAAGTATTAAGACTATTTCATTGTCTATCATAAGAAATAAAACTAGTTTTTCAGGTTCCCTGTGTTGTAATCCTTTTGTACTCTTTCTGAATTAGGAACTGACTATTCTCAACTTGATATGTATTCTTTGTATATTTCGAATTTCTTTCAACTGTGTGACCATAAACATAGCATTATTTTGTATATGTTTATAGGCTTGGGGTACAGTGTAATGTGCATAACTTTTTACAGCTTCCTTTTTTTGGTTTAGCATTTAGAAGAACTAGTGGTTTGATTTTTATACTCAACTACTGTTACATAGTAGATCTTTAAGTACTTGAGTGTCACTGAGTGAGTTGTGAGACAGTACCATGGGGTGTCTACCCTTTATCCTTAATAGATAATGCCAATATGATTTTGTGAGTTCATATTCTCATTTGTAGTGAAATTTAATTGCTGGGTGCCAGTGGCTTTTAGCTACTCAGGAAACTGTGAATAGACAGGTTAGGGTTTGAGGCCTGCTCTGGCAGAAAAGTTCACCAAGACCTATTTTCCAATTGACCAGCAAAAAAGCCAAGCTAGAGTCATGGCTCAAGTGGTAGAGTACCAGCTGAGCAAGTGTAAAAGCCTTGATTTCAAACTCCAGTACCACCAAAAAACAAGACCAAAAAATCAAAGTTATTAAGCCATTTATATGAACAAATATGTACTGTATTTGCTCAGTGTGCCTACACTATACTTATTATATCAACAAGGAAATTATATCAACAAGGAAATTGTTTTTCACTAAGCTAATATTCACAAGCCACAACATAAACATTATACTCAAAGTGAGACTTTTTTTTTTCTTTTTCTTTTTTTGTCAGTCCTGGGCTTGAGCTCAGGGCGTGAGCACTGTCCTTGGACTTTCTCAAGGCTAAAGCTCTACCACTTGAGCCTCAGCACCACTTCTGGCTTTTTTTTTCTATGTATATGGGACCGAGAAATTGAACCTGGGTGCATGCTAGGCAAGCACTCTACCTCTAGGACAAACTCCAGGCCCAGAAAGTGAAACATTTTTATTCAAAACTGTTGTCTTTTCTTAATATAATTAGAGGAACAATAAAATTGATTACATTTAAATGCATTTAAGAATTTTTTTCACTTTGTATTAGGAAAATATATATCTTTTTCTCCCTGTTTTTTCATGTAGCTGTACAAATTATTCCAGCATCAGTGCAATCTGCGACACCAACTACCATTAAAGTTATAAATAGTAGTACAAAGGCGGCTAAAGTACAAAGAGCCCCAAGAATTTCAGGAGAAGATAGAAGCTCACCTGGGAACAGAACAGGTATTTTTGGATTAACTTATATTTGCAAATATTTTCCAATTATGTATTCTTTGTTATTTCATTCACTGTATAAAATGTGCATATGAACTGTTCATTTGGCTTGCGTTTTCAAGTGTTTATAAAAACAAATTTGTTTTTTTGCCATGGCTGAGCTCTATTCCATGAATTCTGTGTGCTGCTTTGCCTATTAATTTATAACCTTGTTGGCTAATAATTGATTCTTTGGTTAATTTAGGAAACAATGGTCAGATCCAACTGTGGCAGTTTTTGCTAGAACTTCTCACTGATAAGGATGCTCGAGACTGCATTTCTTGGGTTGGTGATGAAGGCGAGTTTAAGCTAAATCAACCTGAATTGGTTGCACAGAAATGGGGACAACGTAAAAATAAGCCTACAATGAACTATGAGAAACTCAGTCGTGCATTAAGGTAACCATTTTTACTCCTTTTTCCTAACAACCTTTTTTTTTTTTTTTTTTTTTTGTGCCAGTCCTGGGCTTGAGCTCAGGCTCTGAGCACTGTCCTTGAACTTTCTCAATGCTAGCGCTCTAGCACTTGAACCTCAGCACCACTGCCGGCTTTTTTTCAAACCCAGGTCTTCATGCATGCCAGGCAAGCACTGTACCACTAGGTCAAACTCCCAGCCCCTAACAACCCTTTCTAAAAAGTAGCTTCTTATTCTGCATGTAAAAATGTTAAAATATTTGTAAGATGTTTATGTCATAAAAAGACTAAAAATTATATGTTAGGTTAAAAATTACCTTTTAAAACAAATCATACACATAATAAGTTTATGCAGCCTTTTCAAAAGATTTGAAGATTATTTTATCAGATTTAAAGATATATTAACACCTTGTTCAAAATCAACATGGTTGATCTTTGAACTTTTTAATTTCTTGCAACCAGATGAAGATCATGTAATTTGTGTGGGTAAATTGAGTTAGTATAACATTTTCTGGCTTTTTTGTTGTTGTTTTGTTTTTTGCCAGTCCTGGAGTTTGAACTCAATGCCTGGGAAATGTCCTTGAGCTTTCTGAAAGCTAGTGCTCTACCACTTGAGCCACAGCACCACTTCTGGCTTTTTCTATATATGTGGTACTGAGGAATGGAACCCCAGGGCTTCATGAATGCTAGGCAAGCACTCTATCACTAGACCACACTCCTGGCCACTCATTTTCTGTTTTTGCAATTAGATAGAAACAGAATTGACTTATTTTCTTCTATCTGCCTAACTCTGAATGGCCAATGATAAGAAATTGAAACTGAATTAAATTATTTGTAATTTTCCACAAGTAGTGTGACATTTTTTACATAACTTAATATCAGAAATTATACTTAATACTGAGATAGAAACTTATTGTATTTGAAAGGGAGGATAGTAGGGATGTTATAGAATAGGAGAGTGAATACAGTATAGTTCTGTAATTTATCTCTGTACTTGTAAATAATAGACTTCGACTGTTTCATCAATCACTTACTGTTTTCCATGGAATTTATTTACACTGAGAGATTAGGATTTAGCTCTATACACCATACAAACACACTCCATTCTCTCATCCTAACAGATATTTTTACTACATTGGTATTGATTGTTATAAGATTGTAACCATTACATAATTAGCTATAATTTTTTTTTCCCCCGGTGACTTGAACTCTGGGCCTGGGCACTGTCCCTGAACTCTTTAGCTCCAGGCTGCCGTCCTACCCCTGGAGCCACAGAACCACTTCCAGTTTTCTAGTGGTTAGTTGGAGATAAAGAGTCTCACAATCTCATGGTCTTTAGTTCTCGGGCTGGCTTTGAACCATGATCCTCACATCTCAGCCTCCTGAGTGGCTAGGATTACAGGCGTGAGCCACTGTTCCCAGCTCATAATTATGTTTCCTTTGCTCACTTAATGAATACCTAAAATTTTTTGCCAGATGACAGTGCCTCATTCTAATAATTCCAACTGTTCAGGAGAGAGATTTGAGGATCATGGTTTGAAGATAGAGCAGAAAAGTTCTTGAGACTTATCGACAGTTAAAAAGCTGAGCAAGATCATGATGTCCTGAATTCAGTCCCCAATTCAGCACGAATGTAACTACAGTGCTTAGTTCTCATTCTGCTTACCACTTATTCAGTCTTAAATACTTTGGCAACTAACCAAAGATCTTTCCTGTGTAATCAATATTAGAGCAACCATTTTTTGCCAGTTAATACAGATTATATGCATACAGATCCTCTCAAAACAACAGAAAGAAAGTCTTAATGTAGGCAGATGAGCTCAAAGTAACTCAGACAAAAAGTCAAGACAGAAGAGGGACCCACTTCAAAAACTAACAAGTAAAATATGGCTCAAGGTTTGAACTCCACAGTCTTGCTAGCCTAGCCACTGCAAGAGTCAGTGAGTTCAAATTGCAGGATTAAAAAACAAAACAAAAACCTTTTCCTTCACTATTTTTCTTCACTATATTACTCTTTCTCTAGGTGTCTATTTATTACAGACATATATGAATAGCAATTTTCCTAAAAAAATTGATTACAGTATTCTTAACTGAACAGTAAGCCATTTGGTGGTTTATACGCTGAGATCCAAATTCTAATTGATACAAAAGAAAACACAAGACTGCCTTATGTGTTTGCATCTCTGCTACGAAAAAAAAAAAAAAAACACATGACTGGTGTATGTCTATTCTGGAGTTGGAGAAAAGTGATATAATTTCCTGAATATTATCAGTTTTTTCTTTAATGGATTCTTAATTAAGCTGGTGATTTGAAGAATAAATGCTGCTATTAGTTTCCGCCACAGATATTTTTATTTATTTGTTTGTTTATTGGTCAGTTGGCATTGCAATTTTAAAACAAAGGTTTCACGAACTGCCAGTCATGAAGAGAATTTGGCTTACCTTTTTTTTTTTTTTAATTGTGAGGCTTGAACTCTGGGCCTAAGCACTGTCCCAAAGCTCTTCAGCTCAAGGCTAGAGCCACTTGAGCCACAACTTCTAGCTTTTTCTTTGTATGTGATACTGAGGAATCAAACCTAGGGCTTCTTGCATACTAGGCAAGCACTTTACCACTGAGCCAAGTTCCTGGCCCCTTGGCTTACCTTTTTACTGCCCCATTGTTGAAATCATCTGTGCAGAAGTGAAAATCTATTTTTCAAAGCAAATATCTGTCCACTGGTCCATATGTATAGGAAACAACTGTAAACTAGACTACTGTAGAAATTACTTCAAATCTGCTTCTGTATATTTAGGAACTGATGTAATTTCTTTATAATGTCCTTTTTCAATGTGTATGTTTGTTTGGTTGCTTTTTAGCTTATATTGCTTTTGAGGGCCCCCTATTGTATTTTTATAATTTATCTGAAATTTTGGAAATCTTTGTATAATATAGTACAGTGATAAAGATGAAGTTATACCATGTCATACTGGATTTTACACAAGAGAGAGAAGCAGTTATCATTAAACTTTTAAATCTTTAAAAATCTGGATTCTTATTAACAACTTACATTTTATAGAACACACTAACTGTGCCTGTCACAGTGTGCTTAGCACTTTATAAAAAACTTTATATATAAGGTTTATCTCTTCAGATCTAAGTAGCTCTGTGAGGGTAGGTATATTTTTTAACCTCATTTTGTGGATGTGTAACAAAAGCTTAGAGGAAGTGTCATGTGGTCACAGAAGTGGTAATAAGTCTAGATGCACTAAGCTTTGAGACTCGCCTTTCTGACTTAAAAGTTGTTGCAAATTTTACTGCTATTCCCAAGGCTTTTATTTATTTATTTTTATTGTATTTTAGTCGGGGTAATGTATAGAGGGGTTACAGTTACATTTGTCAGGTATATTACTTCTTGAACATTGATTCCCCTTCCCAAGTTGTTCTCCCACTTTCCGTCTCCCCCGCCCCCATCATTTTGTTTTCCCTCTTTCTTTCCCTATTTCAAATAAACAAGTGTGTGTGTAACATACCAGGTGCCAAAGTCAAAGACAGTAACAACATGAAGTAAACCATAAGGAGAAAACAAAAGAGAAATAACTGAAATAACTTCACATAGTACATTGAGAACAACAATTGCCGAGATGAACCTCTTGTTTCCATATTCTGGAGTTCATTTTATAGACATAGCTTTTGAGCTATTGTGGTCCTCTGCTAGAATCCTAGACAGGTACTAATAATTACAAATGAAGGGAACTATGGAGCCTATGTTTCTATGCTTTCAAACCAGTATTGTATCACAGTTTCTGAAAGTCATTCTGAAAGTTTAATATTCAAGGTTTTGGAGTACTGATGATTGAAATTTTAGTAGCATTTTAGAATTTTCTTAAATGAGAACATCAAATGTTCACTGTAACTGCAGTGTTAACTGCTGCTGTTCTGGGTGCAGTTAAGTTTCTGCTTAGGGAATAGTCTGAACTGTAAGACATCCAAATTCTTCCTTTTTATATAGTCTTAATGAGGTTATCTCTTTCTAAAGGTATTATTATGATGGGGACATGATTTGTAAAGTTCAAGGCAAGAGATTTGTGTACAAGTTTGTCTGTGACTTGAAGACTCTTATTGGATACAGTGCAGCAGAACTGAACCGATTGGTCACAGAATGTGAACAGAAGAAACTTGCAAAGATGCAGCTCCATGGAATTGCCCAGCCAGTCACAGCTGTAGCCCTGGCTACAGCTTCTCTACAAACAGAAAAGGATAACTGAGTGAGGCCCGGACTTTTTGGGGAGCCTACGGTCTTTCTTAAATATTTAGAGCAAGCAGTTGCTCTGATCTTTATTACTAAATTTGAATCTTCTTTTATTTCTAGATTGTACAATCTGATGCATGATTTTTTTATAAATATTTCATACTGTCCTGAATTTGGATCTTTTTACTTTGAACTTATATTTTACAAAATGCATATGTTAAAGGATCGCCACAATTATCTTCAGGGAAAGCAGGTTCCCTGTGGGACAGTTTAACAGTCAGAAAAGCTAAAGTAGTCAGTATTAATGCCTACCCCTACCAAAAACAGCCAGTAGCATCTGAAGACAAAAAAGGAACATGTCTCCAGGAAACAGTCTGGCTTATCTAACTTTTGAAATATTGCTGTTTCCTTCTCTGCTACTTTAGATGTTGCTTTACATAGAACCAGAATTGCTAAGTTAAAGCATGTGTGCCTGTTTCAACTAATCAAGCAGAGTTAAGGTGTTCATAGAGGATGAAACTATGATAATATTTTAAAAATTACTAAACTAAGATTATCAGGTTATTGAAGTAATTTACCTATTTGTAAGAAAAGTGTTAAAAGTTGACTGGCAAAAGAATAGTACTGAAGAATGAGATCCAGGTTTAAATCTGGCATAAGTCATTACTAGTGGCTTTCTGTGTATATGATTCATTGTGTTAGACCAAGAATTTAAATTATTTTGAGAGAGGGATTCTAATAAATCAGCTATTGCAAAAACATAAAAAATAAAATCTGAAATTATCTCTGTTTTTCCTATCAGAGATCGCAAAAACCAAAATGAAGTATACCTCAGCTAGAAAATAAAAATTTGATGTAGTTTGGTGTAATGCCTTTTCAAAAAAAAAAAAAAATTCTCTGTAGCCAGTTCATGTAGCACCACTCACGTATTCTGATAAGACAAGTACTTTAGGTTACATAACAGTACCCTTTCAAGATGCTAGTAAGTTACTTCAAATGATCATCAAAGGAAAACCTCGTCTCCATTATTGGCAGTCTTCTCCTTAAAGAAAAGCTTCCCACTTTGTTACTTTATGTCCTTTTGAATCATATGTGTATGTACAAATATCCATATATGTCCAATAACCACTATACATATATATGAAGACTTGAAGGTATTCAAAAGGAAGATTATTAAATTATTTTAATTAAATAATTTGTATGTGAAATTCCTTATTACAAGGTAACACTAAACAGAAATAGCTTTTTTAAAAAATGTCTTTTCTTTTGTTGTTTGTAAGGTGTCATGCACAAGTCAAAATGAGAGACTGGAAATAGCTTCTATAGCAGAAAGTTGATCCTCAGATAATCCTTTCTACACCTCCTTATCATTTCCTTCTTAACTCCAGAACAGCTTTAGAAGGTGTCTATGGGTATTGGTCAGGTGGCTCCCAGCACTAAGTGGTGGCTTCCACAAACACCATAATAAGTAAGGATCTTAGGGACAAGGAAGAGAAGGCAGGTCAGATAACCTGGAGTCATTTTAAATACTAGCTATAGGACTTCCAACATGAACTGTTCATTTATATTATGTGAGTCCTTTAAGATTCTTCCATAAAATGCCTAAAAATAGTGAAATCTCTATCTTTCATTTATACGTTTTTATAAGGTCTGGAAAGTAGACTGAGAAATTATTAGCACTCATTTGGGCACTGTGGCTTTACAAATGTTCAAATCAAATGTTATAATATGTAACAGTATATAGAAACCCTAACTTCAGATCACAAGTAAGTAGTTATCAAGATTTTGCACCATCCTTTTAAGTCCTAGGGAGTTGATGAGTCATTTCTTGTTTTAAAAATACTAAAGTATAATCTTCTGGTATTTCAAAAGCTTAGGAACCCTGACTTTTAGATGTAAAATTCTTTTGGTACATTATGTTAAAGTTTTAGCAAAGAAGACAATGAGATTTTTATATCTCAAATTTATGTATGTGTTTTGAAGGAAGGAAAATCAAACCTTTTTTCTTATTTAAGCATTCCTCAGATGCTTTTTTTCCTTTTTTTTTTTTTTAAACTGTTCTGTTTTTAACCCCCTTGGGAAGTTTTTGTTTTGTTTTTATGGTGTTAAGAGCTATAGAGCGTGGTCAGATGCTCTTTTCTTTTTTACTTCACCATCATTTTACATACTATTAAAGCTGACATCTCACTTTTCCAATTGATTCAAGAAGGCTTTTCATTCCTGTGTCTCAACAGATAAATAAAATATTCTGTTGCTCTTATTGAGGTTACAGTTTTCTATGAACTATCACTGTTAAGAAAATATAATTCATGCTTAGTTTTTTTTGTAGACTATATTCAAAGAAGGCACATGTTATTGATCATCTTTTGTACTGAGTACAAGATAATGAAATGTCCACTTTTGTCTTAAAGCTATCTTTTTTCTTGCAAGGTTTGTGTTTGACCAACTTTTGTACTGTCTTGCTAGCTTGAAAATTTGTGTTGGCATTGGAAAAATCAAATTACACAGAATTCCCATATGTGATTGATCTTCTCATATATTGACTGATCACATTCAATTTGATATCAATCCATGCCAAAAAATTAGGGAAATTAATTCGTTATTTTTTCCTCAGAAGAATAGTGACACTAAAGTATGATATTTCTTTTAAAGGGCTGTGCCTCCAGATAACTTTTTGTGAGGTCTGCTGTTTTCTGCATTCATCATTTTTGCTACTTTTATAAAGAACTAGTGTATCTTTGAAATAGCACAAGAATGTTTTAAAATTCTTAATTACAAAATGAATCTGTTACTAACTTAATGTCTTTAGACCTAAAGCATATAAAATATGGATACTTCAATATTTCATTAGTTTCCAGGAAAAAAAATACTCTCAATCTTTTGTAAAAGGAGGATTTTTGCATACGTTTTTACTCTTTAAATAAAGACGCTTATACTCTCATAATAACAATTATGTATTTCTTTGTGTTTTTGTAATTTTACATAAAACAGTTATTTTCTATTTTTACTCAGATAAAAATATTTGTGCATAAAATGTAAAAATAGTAAATGAGAAAAATAAAACTATTATACAATATATTCCTGTATTCCTGTGTTGAAAGTTCTTGCTGGGTTTTTTTTTTTATGTTTTTGTTTTTCTGAAAACAACCTCAAGTTCCAGGAGTATTTGAATGAATGAAATTCATTCTGAGTCAACTTCTGATGTGTATGTGATTCCTATATATTTCTCTACCTGAAAACTGGTGATCTGAGGACACATTCACTCTCCCCAAATAAAAATACCCTAATTGTTTGGGAAGGACAGACTCACTGCACTGAATGTAGTTGGTAGAGTAAAACCAAAGAGAATTAGTGAAATCTCATCCATAAAACCAACCTGCATACTAAACATAGGAAGTAGCAGGTAGTCTAAGAAAACTGAGTACTTGTCAAAAGACAAGCTAAATCCTGAGTTTGCTTTAGCTTTTGGTTTCTGAAATGGGGTCTTGCCATGTGTTCCAGGCTTTCCCAGAGCATATTTCCTGGTCTGGTTGGCTTCAAACTCCTGATCCATCTGCCTAAGCTGTCCAAGTGATGGAATAGCATGCGTGTACCACCACACCTGTCCATGTTGGCTAACATTTCTTGTTTCATAAACTAACAAGAAAAAAGCTGCAGAGCAGGATTTTCAACCACCAGTTTATGGAAACTTCAGGCAGGTCTGAAATCTGACAGTGAAGAATATTTATCTTAACAAGAATTTATTAAAGAGGAAGTTGGAAAGATTTCAGAGGTAAAATTACCCAGGTAGGTTTAGGGTTGGAATATTTCATGATACGTATTTGGGAAACTTGCATGCTGTTAATACTTCTGTAAAGGAAGTAAGCCAGGTGCGGTGGCTCACGCCTGTAATCCTAACTACTCAGGAGGCTGAGATCTGAGGATCGCAATTCAGAGCCAGCCCTGGCACTGAAGTCTGTAAGACTCTTATTTCCAATTAACCACCAGAAAGCCGGAAGTGGTGCAGTGTCAGGGCAGTAGCCTTGAGCTGAAGAGCTCAGGGACAGTGCCCAGGCCTATAGTTCAAGCCCTATGACCTACCAAAAAAAAAAAAAAAAAATTAGCACACCTCATCCTGCTGAGAAGCAGTCAGGGAACCAAGAAACCAAAAAAATTTTCTAAATATTGGACATCAGGTGCCGTTGTACATGATGGAAAAACCTGACAGAAAACACAGATGAGGTAACAGCTACATCCTGGCTTACTATCTGGAATGAGTCTGTAGTAACAGGACAGTGGGGAGACAGATTCCCTGGGAGGCCAAGGGCAGGGAAGGAAGCTGTGGAGAAAGCTCTGAGAAGAGCCCAGGAAAGAATCTGCTGAGGACATGGGACTGAGGCGTGTTATCCCATAAGCCAAAGAGGAGAAAACTCATTACTGAGACATTGAATGTTAAAATTGAATCCAAAATGATTCTACATTAATGGCCTACTAATTTACATGGTCTTTTAGGAAAAAAAACACGTATTAAAAATAAAAGCTAATTTAGGGATCATCAGCATAATTGCTGCCAGTATGCTTCCCACAGAACAAAATATGTGGACCAGTTGCTTCTCATATCTATTAATATACTTTTTTTTTTTTTCTGTCAGTCATGGGGCTTGAACTCTGGGTCTGGGTGTTGTCCCTGAGCTCTTCAGCACAAGGCTACTGCACTACCCCTTAAGCCTCCACCTCTGGTTTTCTCATGGTTAAGTGGAGGTAAGAATCTCAGACTTTTCATGCCTGGGTAGATCTCAGCCTCCTGAGTAGCTAGGATTATATGTGTCAGCCACCAGCGCCCAGCTTACCTTTTTTTTAATGATGTTTTTTGTTGTTTGAATTTTTTTCTCCTATCAAATTCTGATTATGATACACATACAGTGGTGATTCGAATGGATGTCTAATCTTTTTGAATGGGGAAGAAAGTAGGAGCGGGGAAGTGTTTTTGATTTATGGATTGCACTTCAACCTTTTCCTTTTGATGTCACTGTGGCAAAGACATCTCAAAATATCTGGCACAAAGCAGTAGGAAGAAAGGGATGCACATTAATAGTGTGCCTGATTCATGAGGACATGGGAGGGGCAGTGAAACCAGAATTCTGTGCGAACGGTGGCTGAGTGAACACAGCCACATACATTTATAAAAAAATCAATGGAATAAACAACCAGTGCCATAATGGTCTGGAGAGCTGCTGAAACTGCTGATCTTTGCGATGACATAGCAAGTAAATCCTCTGCTTTGCCACGATGGCATTGCAGCACTGCTTACAACCCTTTGTCTTAAAAAGTTGCTCTGTAAAAATTTGTGGCTAAGGACTGATGGACATTTCTTTTTTTTTTTTTTTCCATACATTTCCAGGAGCAGTCACGGTTCACAGTATCTGGTTCACAGTAACAGGGGTTAGGATAAAAATGTCTACCTAGATACTTTATGACCTCAAAGTAATTACAATGCCCTTGAATTCCACCAGCTGCTTCAGGATTCACACTTTCATGGTTAGTTTAAACGGGAAGGTAAAGTGAGTTAGGTAGCTAAACATTGTTCATCAAAATGAGTATTTCTCTTTCTTTTTTTTTTGCAGATGAAAAGCCAGCTGTTTTCAGATATTGAGCTGTGTGAGAACGCAGACGGATGTGTTCATCAACACTCCCTGCAGAGCATATTGTGATATTGGTAAATGGGGGTGCTGGAGCTGAGGTTCCACACATTTTTAAAATATATTTTATTGTAATTAATAAAAGGGTTACATTATATTCGCCAGATAGAAGGTGTATTACTTAACAAACATTGATACCCCTTTTCGTTTTTGTCCCCATTTCCCTCCCCTTACCCCCTCTCCTCATCTTGTTTTCTCCCTTCCCTATCCTATTTCAAATAACCAAATAAGCATGTATACATATCAGATAACAAGGTAAAATACTGTAACAATATGAGATAACCAAGGTACAACAAAAGAGATGAGAAATAACATAGTACATTAAGAACAACAATCACATTATATGGCTCTTGTTTTTATATCCTGGAGGTCCTTTCATTTAGCTTCATCCTATATAGCCTTATGTATCTAGGTTTTTCTCTATTGTAAACCTCTCCAATAGGAAAGAGCTTGCCATGATTTCAAGGCCATGATTTTCAAGGAGGGCTTTTATTTGAGATTGTTTCTCAGTATCACCTTTATATGCAAGATGACTTTTGTAATTGACATAATTTACACTTCAGTCTAACATTTTTCTCCTGCCTAAAAGTGTGAAATTTTACCTATTTAAAATTCATTTTCCTTCTGACAATACTGAATAAATATACTGAAGAAAAAAAAAAAACAGTTTAAGAGCTGGAGGGAATTCCAGGAAAGGCTTATGAGAAGTAATCAGTATGAAAACTTTTAACGGTCAAATGCATGAGCTAAAAATCTATGTTGTTTTAAACCTATGTGTCAATAATAATCAGTATGGGGACACTTATTTGGAATCAGGCTAGAATTCAAGAATGCTGGTCCCTTCATCATCATTAATGGGCTTGGATGCTGGTAAGACACACAGCAGTTAGGGGCTGGGAGTTTGGCCTAGTGGTAATAATGTTTGCCTAGCATGCATGAAGACCTGGGTTCCATTTTTTCCTTCCTGTCGACATTGAGTTGATTACCAGTGAGAGATTTTATGCAAATACCACTCCACTTGATACCACATATGTAAAAAAAAGCCAGAAGTGGTTCTGTGGCTCAAATGGTGGAGCTCTAGCCTTGAGAAAGCCCATGGACAGTGCTCAGGCCCTGAGTTCAAGCCCCAAGACTGGCAAAAAAAGAAAAAGAAAAAGAGAAAGAAAGAAAAAGGAAGGAAAGAAAGACATTTTAAAAAGACACAGCAGCCAGCAAGTGGGAAGAAGGCTGCAAGTGGAAAGAAGCCTGTGTAGGGAAGGCACTCTTGTCTGCATGAGATGTGAAGAGGAAAAACAAGTCCTTCAGTGGTTCTACAAGTAAAACTCTCCTGTAGATGCACAGATATGATGGATCATCTTGTCAACTTGATTGCATTTGGGGCACCTTGAACAGTAAAACACACTTCTGTGTGTCTGTCCAGGAGGGTATTTACAGAGAGCACTCACTGATGGGGAAGACCCATCCTGATTCTCTCTGCTTCCTGGCCTTCACTCTTCCCATCTTGACCGATTGAAATCTCTGTAACTAGGACACTTTTCCTCCCTTAAATTTGTCTCCTCAACAGTTGGGTAACAACAATGATAAAACTAACACAAAGAGGGCTTGGTTTCAGGATTTTTCCACAGGTAGTGTTTGCTCATGCCTCCTGTGAAGTCGAGTGGTATTTGCATAAAATCTCTCACTGGTAATCAACTCAATGCTGACAGGAAGGAAAAAATGGAAGCATCTAGGGGGTTGGTATCCTTTAGGACCCTACATTATAATAAACACCACACATAGCCCAATTTCTAGATCAACCTAAAAACCCACCTGAAATCCCTAATGCATCATATCTTATAACCTAACACATCAAGGCTGGATTTAAAAAATACTTTCTAAATATAATCTGAAAATATTTTATCTATTATATATGACATATATAATAGATAACAATGTATGTAATTATATTTTAATGTATTATATCATTTAAATAGCCTATATTATAATTAAATTATATGTTTCTATATATTATGTATAATTCACCTCTGCTCAAAGGCCTAGTTATAGAATGCTTGCCTAGCATGCACGAAAACTTGCGTTCAATTCCTCAGTTACCACATACATAGAAAAAGCCAGAGTGGTGCTGTGGCTCAAGTGGCAGAGCTCTAGCCTAGAGGAAAAAGTCCAAGAACAGTGCTCAGGCCCTGAATTCAAAGCCCAGACTGGCAAGAAAGAAAGAAAAGACAGAGACAGACAGAGACAGAGAAGGGGGGGGGAGAGGAGAGAGAGAGAGAGAGAGAGAGAGAGAGAGAGAGAGAGAGAGAGAGAGAGAGAGAGAGAGAGAGAGAGGGAGGGAGGGAGGGAGGGAGGGAGGGAGGGAGGGAGGGAGGGAGGGAGGGAGAGGGAGAGGGAGGGGAAGAAGGAGGAGGAGGAGGAGGAAAGGAAGGAAGGAAGAAAGAAAGAAGAGGAATGAAGCATTCTTCTGAATTTCTCAAAATGGGGATTCATTTTCCAACAAAAAATTTTATTTGGGACTTTCAAGAAATAGCATTAAACTTCAGAGCAAGGAAAATTATCAGAGAGAAGATAGGCATTGCACAATGATAAAGAGGGTGTTAAAATATTTATCACAAAAACTGATAGATCTGCAAGGACAGACAAATCCACTAACATAGAATAATTTAAATTTCAAGAAGGCAGAGCCAGTAGGGATCCAGAAATAAACTGAATTAAACTGATTATTATGGAATACTTGATTCAGTATATGAAATTGTACAGTCTTCTCACAAAGAATACATACCATGTTTATGTAGACCATATTCCACATCTGGCCATAGCACACATTTCTTCTTTTTTAACCTTGATCCATTTGTCCATTGAGGGGCATCTGGGCTGATTCTGTACCTTGGCTACAGTGAATAGTGCTGCAATGAATGTGCTTATGCCGGTGTAGTCATTATCAATACTATTACCAACCAAAAATGCCATTGTGGATGTGGGCAAAAGAGGATAAGTTACTGAAGTTAATAGAAGGTTGCGACAGTGAATACTTTGTTGATAGAGTTCTATTGTTGTGGGGCTGGAGGGGTGGCCTAGTGGTAGAGTGCTTGCTTAACGTGGCAAGATCTGGGTTCGATTCCTCGGTACCACATACCATAGAAAAAGCTGGAAGTGGTGTGGTGGCTCAAGTGGGGAGCACTAGCCTTAAGAAAGCCCAGGGATAGTGCTCAGGTCCTGAGTTTAAGCCCCAGAACTGGCAAAAAATAAAAACAGAATTTTGTTTGTTGTGTTTTATTGGTTTTTTTTTCTTAGACAGGGTCTGGCTCTGTCACCCACACTTTCTTGATCTTGATACTTAGTTCAAAATAGCCTCAAATTATCAATCTTGCCTCAGCTTCCCAAGTTCACATTATAAGACCATGCCACCAAACTCAGCTGACAGCTTGTGTATGTTTCTCAGTCTTATCTACACTGGGATAATTGTCCCACCTCTGGTGTCAAGCCAGAAATCACTGGGATAGAGCACTAGTCATATATAGGAGTTTTGTAGGTTGCATTGAGGGGGGCTGAAGGTCTAGAGAAGTGTGAAACAGTGGAAGAGCTCACTGTCCTTCAAAACAAGATTTCACAGTCACTAACCAGCATCAAAATCTAAGCACAAAAGGTGGAACTGCTTTTCTTAGAGGAAAAGATTATATTCATATATGTTCTGATACCTAGTTACTTTGCAGTCAACTTTTTTTTTTGTCAGTCCTGAGCTTGAGGTCAGGGCCTGAGCACTGTCCTTGGACTTTCTCAAGGCTAGAGCTCTATCACTTGAGCCTCAGCACCACTCACTTCTGGCTTTTTTCTATGTATGTGATACTGAGGAATCGAACCTGGGTCTTCATGCATGCTAGGCAAGCACTCTACCACGAGGCCAAATTCCTGGCCCCTGTACTCAACTTGCTCTGACATATTCTGCTTCTATCATACATCATGCTCCATATTCTTTTTTGTAATATCACCTGGTTTCTGAATCTGTTCTTGCACAAAGAACTTTGTACACGAGTCTCCACATGAGAGAACATCTTCATGTAATAAATAAGGAAATAGAGGTGCCAAAACTTTACAAACTCCACAGGTGTACACCATGGATTGGTGTCAGTGGCAAAGTCCAGTCTAGATCTACCTGGCTGCAAAAACAGTGCTATCTCTCCCACTCACGTATTCATTTTCAGTATCAGAAAGCTTATGGATTTCACAGCTTCTGTATAATGCCAAGCAAGCAGCTCTGTAGCATTCTTTACAGGACTAGCACTTCAATAGCTAAGGCAAGAGGACTTAAAATAGTAAAAATTGTGTCTAGCATTTAGAATGGTCACTTGCAACACTCTCGGTGTCTGTGTTGTGAGTGTGAGTGAGTCTATATTTAGACTCACATGTGTGTACACTACCCACAAAATCATCTTCAAAAAAAGTGGCCAAATTCTTTGTAGTTGGCAACACACAAAAACATAGTTTATTGTTTGCAAAAGAAATACACTTCTTAAATGAGAGTTTAAGATGGTACCATGTTTCCTCAGAAAACTTCTCCCATTCTATGGGCTTTCTTAGTGTTCCTTCACCATGCAGAAACTTTTCAGGTTGATGCAGTCCCATTCATCCGGTCTTTCTTTGATTTGGGATCTTTTGGGAGTTTACACCCGTATCTATGAGCCCTAGTGTTTCCCCTAACCCAGTCTGTAATATTTTCATGGTATCTGCCTTACTTGAAGTCTTTGATTCACTTTGAATGGATTCCGGTGCAAGGTGATATGTAAGGATCTGCCTTCAGTTTCCTGTAGGTGGTTAGCCAATTTTTGTGGGTTTATTTTATATCCAAAGTTTAGGATCAGCTCTAGTAACTTGGGGGAGGAATCTTCAGTGTTCTCCAAGTATAGGATTATATCCTCTGCAAAGCTATGCATCAGACAAGAGCCTAATATCCAAAATATACTCAGAGCTCAAAAAAATTAAACCCTCAAAGCAAAAACAACCCAAGTAACAAATGGGCTAAATACTTAAAAAAGAATGCTCAGGAGGAAGTAAAAACAGCCAATAGACACATGAAGATGTGTTCAACATCTCTAGTCCTTAAGGAACAGCAAATCCAAACATTGAGATTCCACCTCACACCGATCGAATGGCCAATATCAAGAAAATGAACACTAAGAAATGCTGGTTGGGGTGCAGCTAAAAGGGAACTCTAGTACACTGTTGGTGGGAAGATAAACTTGTTTAGCCACTCTGGGAAGCAGTATGGAGGTTCCTCAAAAGACGAAGCATAGAATTACCGTATCACCAAGCAATTCAACTCCTGAACACTTATCTAATAGAACATAAACAAGACCAAACTAAAGCTACCAGTATGACCATGTTCACTGCAGCATTATTTGCCATACCCAAATATGGATTCAGCCCAGATTCCCCTCATTGGACAAATGGATCAAGAAAATATGGTAAATATACTCAGTGGGAATCTATTCAGTCATCTGAAAGAATTACATTGTACCATTCGTAAGGAAATGGAAAGACTTGGAAAAAATTATATTAAGCAAAGTAAGCTAGGCTCAGAGAAGCAGGATGCATGTGGTAACTAAGATATGCTGCCTACGTTATAAATCTACAGGTAAACATTCTAGGTGACAAAAAGGAGTAGACAGTTCTCCAAGGCATTCATACACAAGGAGAAGGGAATAAACTTAGGAGAGGAATAGGCATCACCTATGTGCATCTAATCATATACAATACTTATCAAAGTGAACTCCAGGAAATGGAACAAGAGTTTTTTTCTTTTGTTACTGTTTTTGTTTTCTTTTCCTTTTGTCTTCTTTGTTTATCTGTCTTTGGAAGGGCAAGGGGGTTGAGCCCAGAAATGGAGGGGGAAAAGGATGAACAAATGCAGCAGTGATATACTCACTAGATACTATGTTGAATATGAACTATACAATGTGTGGATGGGGCAAAAGGGAAAAACAGTGGTGACATTGAAATGTACTCTTTTAAGTAACTAGAACACCTCTGTACATTACCTTTATAATAACAATAAAGAAGAATAACAAAATTGGGACCAAGAATCATACATTGATTTTTATTTATCTTTCCATGTCTCCTAATACTTGAATATAACTTTCTAACCTAGTTAGATGAAGCTCACATTGTTGATGACACAAGAAGTGTGGAACTCATTATGGTGAATGTTAGCCTGAAAATCCCTTAAGTGCATGCATGCTTTGTTTGATGCATCACATGGTTTACTTGTATTGTTGTTATCAAAATGTAACATCTTACCATTTCACTAAGTGTACTGTAAGAAATTCACTGGGAGAAAAGTTTCCACTTAAGCATGAATTTTGTTGATGGAAATGTCAGACGTATCACACAAAAAAAGGTTTAAAAACAGCATGAAGCTAAAGCCAGACATAGGATTTTAGAAAAAGAATTATTTCCTATGGTATCGATTTTTTTTCCCCACCACCAACTGCAAGACTTACTAGAAATAAAATTCTTTTCTGTTTTTTTGGCCTTCCCCAAGTGGTAAGATCTAAAAGAAGTGGGATTTTGAAAGAGAAAACCAGAATCAATGTGGACTTCTGATAAAGCTTTTTCCTTTGCTTCTGGTGCTTCAGGTGTTACCAGTTTTTTACCCTTTGAGATTTTAGCATTCCTAAGAATTTCCATTCTCAAAAGAGGGCATTGACAAATTTGGATACAAATTTAAAATGTATTCCAGGTGTCTGAAAAAACAAGGTGTAAGATGTGTAATATTAATATTTTGCCCTGGCACTAGTGCTTGAACTCAGGGTATTAATGTTCTTGCTGAGCACTTTTTGCTCACACCTGGTACTCTACCACTTCAAGTATGCCTGTAATTCCAGCATTTTGCTGCTTATTTTGGAAATAAAGTGGACGTCTCTTTCAAGCCTGGCCTTGAACCTCAATCCTCCAGGTTCCAGCCTCCTGAGTTGCTAGGATTACAGGTGTGAACTACTGGTTCCTATATTGTCCTTTACAATGTCCTCTATGACCCATTAAACATAGGCTTGCTACAACTCTTAAGTTATATACATATATATTTAAATTACTAGATTATTATATATAACTAGTTATAACTATATAACTATATGTAACTATATAACTATATGTAACTATATAACTATATGTAACTATTTATATAGTTGTGCTATCTGCCATGTACCAACAATTTTGCAAAGCTATGCAATATCCAACCATTTAAGCCAAATTTTCCCTTCTAGTCTTTGATCCAGAATGAATATAGATTCTACCTTCATGTAGCCACTGATATAGTCCTGTTTCAAATATATAGCAGTGGTATATTTTTAAAGAATGGAAAACTAAAAAGACATAGGTATGCTCAAAGACTTTTTTTTTTTTTTTTTTTTGCCAGTCCTGGGCTTGAGCTCAGAGCCTGATCACTGTCCTTGGACTTTCTCAAGGCTAGAGCTCTACCACTTGAACCTCAGCACCACATCTGGCTTTTTTCTATGTATGTGGGATGGAGGAATTGAACCCGGGTCTTCACACATGCTAGGCAAGCACTCTACCACTAGGCCAAACTCCCAGTCCCAAGCCTTTTTTTTTTTTTTTTTTTTTTTTTTTTTGCCAGTCTTGGGCCTTGAACTCAGGGCCTGAACACTGTCCTTGAACTTTCTCAAAGCTCTACCACTTGAGCTACAGCACCACTTCTGACTCTATTATGTATGTGGCACCGAGGAATTGTACCCAGGTCTTCATGCATGCTAGGCAAGCACTCTACCACTAGGCCGAGAGTTTGGCCCTGGTTGAAGAAATTGCTCCACAAAAATAATAATAAATAATAATAATGACCAAGAATGAACTCAACTGTTGAAACAAAGTCTGATGCGGCTCCTCTACCCTTGAAATATAATTTATACTTTTCCCTGCAGAATGCTGCTCGACAACAGGGATTCTGTGACTGTGGCCCTAATTCACACACAGGCTCGCAGGAAGGATCTGTTTGCCACACGCCCCCTAGCGGCCCCTGACTTAGAACTACAACATCTCCAGCAGCTCCACTCATGGACTGAATTCTGAATGCAGGATCCTGGTAATGGCTGGGAGCAATGTCCAAATTTCTGGAAAGGTGTGGTCAGCACACACAGACCTTCAAGGCAGAGTTAAAGCAATCTCCCAGAGCCTACAAACCAAATATTCAGAATTCATGAAAACCTTTAATGGTAAGAAAGAAAACTGGCAAAATAATCAGTAACCTAATACCCTCAAATGAAAAAGACCCATCAATCAGTGAAAGGATAAACTGAGTTATCAACACAATAATTTCTTATAAAAATGTGAAAGAACAAACTTTTAATAAACCCAACACAGTTGATTTTTTTTGAAACAGTATGCTGAGCCAAAGAAATCAGAACAAAATACATGTCATATGTTTTTCATTTATAGCCAGGTTTAAAATACATCAAGCTAGTTTATAGAGGTGGAAAACAATCTTGTAAACTAAAGCGTTGACTGCAAAGGGGCATTATAAACCTTAGGTAATGGAAATGTCCTCTATGACTATGCTGGTTGGTCCTACCTGTAATTAGTACTAGAGGAAGCAAGCAATGCTGTTTCTCCATCAAACAAATAAACGTCTCTCCAGACTGATGAGAGCAGTAAGAGATGCCTAACAAAAAATTTTCTTCTCCTAAATGCTTAGCTTTCATTTAAAAACTGATTTCTTCCCTGACATGTTTAGTGAATTGCTTTTGAATTCCGAATGACGCTGTTCACAAACGAGAACAGCAACATTCTGTAGTCTACCAACATTCAACTTGGATCATCCCATTAGACAGCAGCATGGCGCCAGCAAACACAGTATTCAGGTCCTTCCCCCTTGACTTCCCACCAGCTCCAGCTGTAGGTGCTTGCCTGTCTTCAACCAGCTTCTGAATCCTGAGTGCCACAAAAGCCAAGGAAACTCACCAATAAACCCAAGTCCATTAAGCATTCCCAGTGCCTGGCTTACAGTTTGCTCTTCTGAGACTCAGAAGTGTTTGGATTCATCTTTATTAATTACCCACCATGACCCTCGACATCCTTACCCCTTCCTACTACTCTTCTTCCTGCCAGTCACTGTTTCCAGTGTCTGCTGAGGAGATGAGCTCATACAACCTTAATCTCTGTTATGTATGTTCTTCAGTCCTTTTTTGCTTCTCTTCTAGCTTTGCCTAGGGAGACAATCCTCTCCTCTCTGATAACTCCTGATGCCACAGTTGGGAAGAGGTGAGTGAATCCAGGGCGTGTGTGTGTGTGTGTGTGTGTGTGTGTGTGTGTGTGTGTGTGTGTGCTCTGTGATTTCTTGTATGTGTCTCATCCTCATCACTTCAATCATATCTGAACATGGTAGAGCATAGTGTAATCTCAGCATTCAAGAGACAGGGGCAGGAAGATCCTAGGTGTGAAGCCAGCCTCTTACCAAATACTCCAATTGCACAAATTTGCCTTTCCATCAACAGTATTTGAGGATTTTTGCTTTCTCAACAGTACTCAGCCAATTAAGTGCAGTGGCAAAGGTCATGGAAATGGGGGGTATATGGACAGATCACAATTTTAGCACCTGATTTTTACAAATTACTAGCTTTGAGAGCTTGGTTATATTCTGTAAATTTCTTCAGTTTCCTCATCTGTAACATTATAGATAATGATAGAATCTGCCAGCTGGTAGGTAGAAGCACTTAGAGTAGTGCTTTATAATAAGGCATAGGAAATCTCCATACCCATGACTCTGTACCTATTGGTATTGGAAAAGAGACTTCTGTTGAGGAGTGTTTCTTTACTAATCATGTTGAATATTATTTTGAGTCATTGTTTTCTTTTTGGCTTAGGAATATTTCCTGATTGATTTTTTGACTAAGGCAGGAAACTACTGCTGTTTCATGGCTCGAATATTTGACAACATTTTTCTTAGTAGGTTGTTGGCTTTTTCATTTGTTGATAGCATCTTTTATTTCTTCTGTACCTAGCAATATTTCCCTATTATCTTAACAGTGGATATTCCTATTTTCTGTATTGTTTTTTTCTTCATCTCTAACTGGAATGCATTCTGGTGACATAAAAAAAAATACTCTGAGTGCTTAACCAATAGTACAAACACAAGAATGACTATTAATCCATCAGGGGTTATTTAATAAGCAATAGTAATGCTTCTAAAGGGATAACTTGATATGATACTTACAAAACCAAGTATTTTTACCAGGTCTCCTTGAAAGAGTAAGGATATTATTGCTAGCAAAGTATGAGAATTAGCCGAGAAAGGTAAACACTTGAAAAGCTACATTCATGAATGTTAACATGGAATCTTACTTCTTGAGATTGAATTCTATTTTATGCCAGACTGTCCCTTGGGAAATCAACCTTGAAGAATTACCGATGCTGCCTGTGTCTCTGGTTCTTTGTACAGCTAAGTGAACAGAGCTTCTGTGCAGATCCAATCTCCTCTGACAGCAGCTTCTGCCTTACCTGCTTGCTTCTGTTGCCAGCCAATGCCTTGAGGCAGACATATTGCATGCCATTTCCTCCAGGGTCTTGCTGGAAGTCATGAAAATATGAAACATTTTAGTAGGCAGATCTGCAGCCCCCTGCCTTGAAACCTCAGCAGGCTGTCAATGTGGTAAAAGCCATTACAGCATGAGTCTAGCAGAATTCATTACTAGTTCATTTGGCTTTTAGAAGATAGATGCTAGACTTTGCAAAGATGCTTTCAATCTAAAGATCATTTCCATTTTATAATTTTGTTCCTAGAAAATAGAAGGCATGGGCAAATTGTGTTTTTGTTGTGGTCTCCTTCCTTAATTGGCAAAAGACTATTTTTTTTTATTCCAAGCAAGACTATATCTTGCAGATGTGTTCTTCCATGCTGTTTCACCTCTGAGTTTTACATATTCTTTCACTCTTTGATATGGAATCCTATTCTTAAGCTGTTTTGTCATGAGCATTGTTCATTTTGCCCAGGACTTCAACATAAGCATACAGAAGACAGAAACTCTGCCCTCCTCGAAAAGAAATTATCAGAGTAGGGAAAGCATAAGAAAAGCCATCTTATTCGAACCCTCTCAATAAAATTTTTGTGTTGCTCAAGCTGTTTGGTGACCTTGAGTATTCACATTTGGTGAGTGTGTGTGCTGGTCCTGAGGCTTGAACTGTGGGTCTGTGTTCTCCCTTAGTTTTCTTTTTTCACTCTACCTCTTCTGCCACAGTTCCACTTCTGGCTTTTTTGTAGGTTAATTGAAAATAAGAGGTGCATGAACTTTCCGGTCAGGGTTTTCTTAAAACTGTGATCCTCAGATCACAGCTTCCTGAGTAGCTAGGATTGTAGGTATGAACTACTGGTGATAGGCTTACATTGTTTACATATAAACAATATATATACATACATATATATCAATAATCAGTTGTGAGGGAAACTCTTTAAATATTCTGTTTAAAAGAATCCTATACATAGAAAGAAAGGCAAACACAACCAGGAAAACATGAGAAAGAATAAATCTTAGTAGGTGAGTAGATTAGCAAAAGAGAACTCATAAAGAAATATCATAAAATGACAAAAATGATAGGAAATATGGTAGAACTTTAAATATTAAGGCTGATTGCTAATAATGTCAACTCTCTGATCAAAAAACGTGAAGCAAATATCTAGGCATCAATGGCTCATGAATGTACTGTAATCCTAGCGACTCAGAAGCTGAGAGGTGAAGGAATATAGTTCAAAGCTGGCTTAGTCAGTGAGATTATCTCTCACTACCCAGCAGTGTGCCACACTGCAGGTGTAGCTCAAGTGGTTGTCTATCAGTTGTGGTCAAGGAAGCCAAGAGTGAGTGTGGGACCCTGACTTCTGTCCCTAGTAGCATTACACACACAGAAAAGCAACAGTTAGAGGCATACTTATGCTTTGATAATAAATTATTAAATAAATATAAATTGCTACAAAGTTAATGCCTAAATTACACACACACACACACACACACACACACACACACACACACACACACACACCTCTTGTTGTCCTGTTGCTTTTCTACATAAGGAATGAATAAAAATAGATGATCTATTTTTATTTTCCATAATAAAACTCACAATATATATCCAAATAGGAAACTGAGTTTTTGCATAAATAAACTGAGTTCTTGCTTAGGAGAAATAAGGAAGACGCTATCAAGTTCTACCATTCTCTTTAATGAAGCAGGAAGGTATAAAAACTGGAGGCATTCATCTCAGCAGTGTAGCTCCTAGTGCATGATAGATACTGCACTTCAAAAGCAATGATACAGAGGACCAGGAGTTTGGCCTAGTGGTTAAAGTGCTTGCTTAGCATGCACAAAGATCTGGGTTCGATTCCTCAGTACCACATACATAGAAAAAAGCCAGAGTGGTGCTGAGACTCTAGTGGTAGAGCTCTAGCCTTGAGAAAGTCCAAGAACAGTGCTCAGGCCCTGAGCTCAGGCTCAGGACTGGCAAAAAAAAAAAGTGATGATAGAGGACATATCTAGAATTAACTTTTAGCCAGTGCTGGTGGCTCACACCTGTAATCCTAGCTACTTAGGAGGCTGAGATCTGAGGATCATAATTCAAACCCAGCCCAGGAAGAAAAATCTGTGATACTCTTATCTTTAGTTAACACTAGGAAAGCTGGAAGTAATGCTGTGGCTCAAAGTGGTAGAGTGCTAACCTTGAACAAAAGAGCTCAGGGAGAGAGATCCCAGGTTCTGAATTTAAGCTCTACAACTGAAAAAAAATAGCTTTTAAGGACTCTTCATTTAAAAAGAAATTCATGTTTATTATAAATAAAATATAACAACATTAGAGTTCATCATATGCTAATCCTATTCCTCTGGTAATAATTAATTATTCCTGTGTTTTCCCAGTTGTTTTTCTCTTCGTCTTCTGGGTATGATTCCTTTAGAAAACTTCTGCAGTTCTAGTTGAATAATAATAGATTTCTTTATATTTTGTTTATTATATAAGGTTTTTTTCAGTTATATGTAGTAGATTTGCTGGATACATTAATCTATCTTGACAAAAATATTGTCAAAGTAGATGATCAATACCTATACTTAATTTCAACGTTGTCAATTCATTTTTTGGCTTGGATGATATCTTTCCATTCCTTCCTTGTGTTTAGAGTTTGTGTTGTGAAATCCGCTGTTATTCTAATAGGTATGTCCTCATATGTGACTTGTTGCTTCTTCACAGCTTTCATTATTCCCTTTGTCCTGTATTTCATTAAGTATTCTAACTATAACATATCTAATATATACTAATATGCTAATATTCATCAGTTAAGCCTTTTGAAAGCCTCTAGTACCTAGAAAACCATTCTTTTTCAAGTCGGAAGCTTTCAAATTTAATTCTGTTGAATGTATTATCTATGCCTTTGGATTTTCCCTCTCTCCTTGGGCTTTCTCAATGCTAGAACTCTACCATTTGAACCACAGCACCGTTCTTTTTTTTTTTTTTCTATGAATGTGGTACTGTGGAATCAAACCCAGGTCTTCATGCATGCTAGGCAAGCACTCTACTACTAAGCCAAACTCCCGGCCCCTCATCATTCTCTTGAATTCCTTGTTTGAGTTTTCATCCCCTTCACTTCTAAATTTCTTTGTTGTATAGTTGTTGAAGGAGAAATGTTATGTCAGGGTTTTTAGTCCTTCGTTCCTCCCGACCTGCAAGAGGGATAGAGAGAACACGCCCTGACCAGGATGAGCCGAGAAAGGAAAGGGTCGACTGACCACTCACACCCAGCCCTCCCTCACCGAAGGACAATCAGATGTGTCAGGGAGACCTGTCAAGGCAGGAACTCGTTTATTGAGGAAGTACATTCAGCTAATATAGGATGCAGCAGCCTATCAGCACAAAAGTACTCTTTCGAGTACTTACTTGCTAATGATTTATTTTGCTGAATTTCATTCTGCCTTTTTAAGGAATTACACTGAGTTATTCCTCAAATCTACCATATATAAATATCTAAATCTATCATATAAATATAAGCATAAAATATAGATATATTTCAATCAATATATTTATACACACTTAACATATTTTTCCAGGTCTTTCCATTTCTTTACAAATAGTGTAATGTCATTCTTTCTAATGGATAAGTAAAAATGAATTGTGTATAAATGCCACATTTTCATGATCAGTTGGTCCACTAAGCAAGTGGTACATGTAAGATGAATAGTGCTATGGTGAATAGTGCTGCAAGAATATGGTTGTACTGGTGGTTTTACTGAATCCTGATTTGTAATCTTTTGGATATATGCTCAAGCACAAGTTAAGGTATCTTCTGTTATTAGCATTGATGAACTATTATAATTTCAGTACAGTCAACTAACATTTATACATTCTTTGTATTTATTAGTCTAATTTAATTCTTTTTCTGATCCAGAAAACTGTTATTACCATCAGGCATCAAGTCTCTTAGGTTCTTGCTGACAATCCCTAATTATTCACTGCTTTTGATGAACTTGATGGGTTTGAGAAACTCTCATCATGTGTTTTGTAAAATATTCTTCAGTGTCTGATATATTCTTCAGGATTCTGGCAGAATTATCAGTTTCAGAGGAAAGAAAACAAAGGTAAAATGTCATTTTATCATATCATGTAAATGTATACTATCAACATCATTTACTATTTACTATTGGCTATCTAGTCAAGCGTTACATTTCTCCAGAGTAAAGCTTCTGTTTGTTTAAATTCCTATTTTTCATTCTGGGAAGCAATAAATATAAGGAATGTCATATATTATTTTGAAATGGGTCAATATGTCATTGATGTGTTATGATGCTTTATTAGGGTTATACTTCTTTAGGCTTAGGAGCATAAAAATAACATTGGAGTTTTAAGAATGAACATTTCTGAGTCCCCACTTGGATGTTTCCATTCATTTGGGAAAGGGAATCTCTGCATTCTACCACTTGAGCTAATCTTCCAGCAAAGATTCTTTTTTTCTTTTATAAGCATGGGTTATTCTACTACAATGGCCTCTAGACTACACTCTGAGAAAACACAGAAACTCTAAAGGAAAATTGTAAAAATTCTAGATGCTACTTTCAATTTCCATTTCCATTTGTGTGACGTGAAGGAGGATTTTAGTTGCCTTTTTTCATCATCCCCTGGAATAACATATAATTAATAGATAACCTCAATGCATTCTGCTCTTCAAAGCATTTTTGTAACCCTCTTGGACTAGCAAGGTCACTTTACAATATGATGCAATTGCATTTTGTTAAAACTAACATCTCCTCTTCATGTAATTTTGTTGCTTGCACAACTGAAATAAATGAAGCAATATATCCCAAATGGATGTGAGAAGGATAATATTATTAAAGAAAAACCTCAACTGACTAGCCACATTTTGGTCTACAGGGATAACAGAATTCCTTGGTGGAAAGATTTACACTTTTCATTTAGAAAAAGAACTAGTTAGAGACATTTGGTTATAAAACAAAAAGGCTTGGGTCTGTCTGTGTTATAGAGGAAATAACAAAGATTGCTGCAGGCCTCTTTTGAAAAAATGTGAATAAAAATGTACACAGAAAGCTTCCCTGGAGATGGAAAAGATGATCTATTAAAAAAATCCTGCAATGCAGCCTTTCTTTAATGATGTTCTGGAAGGGAAATTAAAATTAAGCTCTAGAAGCTTTCAGACTCTTGGAACTTAGAGAAGACAACAGGGAATGGGCCAGAGTGACATGATGGAAGATGAAGACAGCGGAGAAGAAACAGTCACAGAGATTCATGGAGACAGAGAAGGGCGCCATCATTTTAGGACTGGTGCTGATTTTGTCTTTTGCATATTTCCCTCTTTTAGCCTAATCAGTCCTACTCAACAGTATTCATGAGTGATGTTTTGAAGCCCAGGAACAAGGTAGATCAGAGAGACCTAAAGCAATCAGAGGAAGATTCCCAAGCCAAGATGGAACTGGGATTGTCTAGGTGAGTAAGCTGAGGATTACAGATGAGGGTGATGGGATCTCTGTTTATCCCCATGGCATTTGGAACTATTTGCTCTAGACTCAATGACTTCAGGTTCTCTGAGTTAGAGAAATACTAAAGACTCCCCTGACTTCCTGTAGATCTTAAAGAGGATTTTGAACAGAAGCCTTCAAAAACAACTGGCTATCTGCCCTACCAGTTTCCTGCCCAACTCTTTCTCATTGTCAGCACAGTGCTGAATTTTCAAATAAACACTTGCTTATGAAACAGGTATTTATCATTTTATGGCTTTGTTCAATTTCATTTAAATACAAAGGGAAATCATTTCTGTTGTTTTTATGATCATGGACAGAAAATCCCTTCCGGAGGGCTCTTACACAAAGGTGCTGAGCCATGGTGGTTTTGTGCACTTTCACGGAGGGTGCTGGATGGAATGCTATGATATAAATAAAACACTAGAAAAAAATTAAAGTAAAAGAAGCCACTTGAAAAGCGACTAAAGGTAGGGCAGAAACATGAAAATAGGAACACAATTTTTCTCCCTAGCCTTAGACTCATATATTTTTTGAAAAAAAAAAAACCTAAACTGAATAAGAAAGAAACTTGTTTTAATTTCTTTGGGAAATGTTAATGGTATATTGCTGAGGATGTTTATGTGCTCTGTGTGGAAGGGGAGAGGAATATACTTACACAAACAAGAGCATCACATTAGACTCATTTCTCATAGCTAGAAGCTCTATTACATCTATCTACCTTTTGAGAATGGGCAGGGAGACTGGTAAGAATTTTGTGATAGAAACTTTATGGCAACAGTGTCCTCAAAATCAGTTTTTATTACTGTTCTCATGTTTACGGAGTTGTGTGTTAGTTTCTCTTGCTGCTAGGACAAAATAGTGCAGGCTTAGAGTCATAAAATAGCTCAGACTGATTATTTTACAGTTCAGGGGTTAGAAGGAGTGCATGCGGGTCTCCTGGGGCTAAAATCAAAGTGTCAGCAGCACTATATTAGCTGCTGGAGGCGTTAGAGGGAAACTTTTGTCTTCCCATTTTTCCACCCAAATTCCCTGGCTCGTGCTTTCATTCTTCATCTTCAAAGCTATGAGCATCACCTTCCAGTCACCCCATCTTTCCATGGCCACATCCTCTGACTCCAGCCAGGAAAAGTGCTCTGGTGAGATTCCATGAGGTCTTGTAATGAGAATAAACAGTCACCATCTCGATGCCACTAATTGCTCACATCTGTGAAGTCATTTTTCTTTGTATAACGTAACATATTAAAACACTCTAGAGCTCGACAGAAACCTGGGGACAGGCTATAAAGGCGTTATAGAATTTAGGTAAGTCATTCTTTTTGTTTTTACTTTTACCAGAGCCACTAAATGTAGAGCCATGAAGAAGACTGTGGCAAAATTAGAATTTTATGAGTCCTTGACTACAATGGAAGATTTTTTAAAAAGCTGAGGATTAAATAAAGGATTAACTTTAATTGGATTTCTCACTCCAGCCAGTCATTCAAATTGTCTCATTTGATAGCCTTGGGTATCATTGAGGCTGAATAACTTGATCCTTAGCTTGCATGTTTTTCACCACTTAGTCACTTTTTTTAATGATTTTTTTTTCTGTATCACCAGAAAATACCTTTTTGAACTCTCAGGCTACAAGAGAGGCATTTCCGGTAAGATCTTCTGAGATTTAGAATGGAAGGATAGGTCAGCACTGAGGCAGCCTGCCTGGGACTCTCCTTAGAGAAAATGAGCATTGGTCATTGCCTTGCAGTAGGGATCTCATATGGAATTTTAAATTCTGTGGCAGCCACATTAAAATAAAAGACTAGTGCAATGCCTTTCTATAATTTATCCCAACTATTGCCATTTCTTACAAGGATAATATGATCATGTATCTAACATAGCTCTATGGATAAGATACCGTGAATGTGGGATCTGATGGGTACTTTAACACTTTGTACATGTCAATTCAGTTCTGCCGCCTATCAAGTGCTCAGGAGACAGAAGGGGCTGCTTGTGTCTGTTGAATTAGAAGGACCTAGTAGAAACTTATTTAATGAGTACAGTTTTGTTCTTGTAACATAAGGAGCCCAGACTAGCTTTAAACTCTCTCATCATTTACCTCAAGCAGGCCTTGAATCCATGATCCCCTTCTCTGAGCTTTCCGAGTACTAAGGTTACAGGCAAAATATCACCATGCTAGGCAAACTTGAGGAACATCATTTAACAGTTCAGTTAAGCTCTGAGTATCTTGCACATTTTCTACTTTTCTACGAACCAGTTCAAAAGCTTGACTCAGTTCATAAAGTAACTACTTTTGTACAGGTAAGTAGGGCTGATTTTGACTCCTTCATTGTTGAGTAGAGCCTATCCTTCTCTTTGATTAACTGATAGCTAAAAACTACAAAACCTCATGTATTTTTCTTTTTATGGCTTCCTTGCAGGCTCCAAGCCATATATTCAAATAGAATCCTTGGAACAGACAGATTGGTATAAGCCCAGAATTCTCCAGATAAATATGTAAGCCATAGTCTATTAATACCAGAATGAAGGCACAGAAAACATCTTTTAAACTAATGAACTTGATTCTGTTTTTGTGTATTGGATACTCTAAAGGTAAATTTTATTCCTTGATAGTACTTTTAATATTTATTAGGGGAATATTAATGATAAACACTTTTATACAGAGTAGTCGAAAAGAGTAAACATTTTCTCTATATTAATATCAACTGTGTTTCTGGTTATCTGAGGCAGGAAGATGAGAGTATGGCACAAAAAATCATTTTTTGTGTGCTTGGCCCCCAAAATTACTTTATACTCTACAAATTCTCTCTCTCTCTCTCTCTCTCTCTCTCTCTCTCTCTCTCTCTCTCTCTCTCTCTCTCTCTCTCTCTCTCCCTCCCTCCCTCCCTCCCTCCCTCCCTCCCTCCCTCTCTCTCTCTCTCTCTCTCTCTCTCTCTCTCTCTCTCTCTCTCTCTCTCTCTCTCTCTCTCTCTCTCTCTCTCTCTCTCCAGCATGATCTCTGCAATCTCTCCACTTCCATCTTCACATGACATTCCTGATACCCCTGTGTTCCTATGTCTTCATATGACACCAGGCAATGAAATAATGCTTCACCCTAAAATATTATGAACTCTTTTTATCTTACAAATATCCTATTTCCAAACCAATGCATGTTGAGTTATACTACAGTCAACCACTTTCATATACCAAAAGCTATTAAGGAATAGCACAGTTGTCCACACTTAGCATGTTATAAGTAAAGTTGGTATGCTGAATAGCAAATCACAAATTTTGGGTAGGCTTTGGCCAAAAACAAGATATCTCTGAGAAAATTAAACATCTTAGATTTTAATACATTTTGGAATTTTCTTTGGTAGTGGGAGACAGCTTAGCTCACTCTGTCTAGCATCTTCTCTTCATTACAGGTCAGGCCTGAAAGCTTGGGACTGCCCAAGGCACTGGTATCAGTTGCAGTTGTGGTCATTTTTTAACATTCTGTACTCTGAAAGAGGAACAGTGACTTTCCCTAAAAATCTAAGTTTCAGATTGTCTTTTTATGGTGTCAGGCTACAAAAGAATTTTTTAAATGGTCTTGTGGTACCTGGAAGTTTTTGGAAGTTGTATAGCTTACTGCAGTACATTTTTCAGAAGAAGCCTTTTGTATTTCTACAACCTATACGATGAATAGTAAATTGAGTATTAAGGTTTTCCAAACACACTCCATATTTCTTCTTTCTTTACAATTAAGATGACTCATCTCTGGGGATTATACATCAAGTTTACTCTGGGTTCATTTCATTTTACAGTTTCAATAATTCATATTGTATCCATAGTCCTGTGAATCTGGGCACAAAACCATCACATCAAAATTCTTTTTGAACTGAGTTCTTGTCACTAGGGACATGCATGTTTCAGAGCTGGCTAGGACTAATAATTTTCATCACACCAGCTGTCACAAATAATTCAGCCTGCTAAATTCCAATACATAGGCAGAATGGGAGAAGAGTCCCTTGAAAGGAGAATTTTCAATACCAATTTTGTTTTGCCTTCCATCGGTGTTTAGAATCACAATAAAAACATGTTGGAACACAGACAACATTGATTAATAATGCAATTAGGGAATGCTTTCTACATTTCTGAATGGAGTTATCTATATTTGGGCTCAATCTTTTATCTCTTGAAGACGTGGTATATGCAGAGCAATACATTAGTGGCTATGGTACTGAAAAGGACCCCAGAAGCATCCTGTAGCTGGGAGAACTTCTGAAGAATAAACCAATTATGTAACAATCATGTTACCATTCCCCTAACTCTCTCCCAGTTTCCCCCTTCCATCCTCACCACAAATTGTATAGTTCATAGTGAGGACCTCAACTGCATTTGATTATCCTTGATCCTACCTTTTCTGTGTCCTCACTTTACCCTCCCAAAGGCAAATAAATAAGGCAAAAGGAAAAGACAACAAAACAGCAACAATAACAAAAAAATCTTGTTTTTATTTCCTGGAGTTCATTTTGATAAATAATATTTTATATGATCAAATATACATAGGTATTCTGCCATTGTGATCCTCTCCTAAGAATATCCTCTTTTGGTCTCACTGTAAAATTTATTTTGTCCTAGTGTATTTTTATTTTTACCATCCAGTGTATTTACGTGTACATTTATAGGCACCTTCTAGGTACTATAAATGAGGAAAGCCATGAAACCTATGTTTCTTTGGGTCTGGCTCACCTAGCTTAATGTAATCTTTTCCAAGTCTTTTAATTTCCTTATGAAGGGGGCAATGCTATTCTTTCCCATAAAAGCATAGAATTCCAGTGTGTACATATATCACATTTTTCTTGAATCACTCATCTACTGAAGGTCATATGAGTTGATTCCATATCTTGGCTCTGATAAACAATGCTACAATCAACATGGTTGTTTTGATTTCCATAAGCTTAAAGAGCTCTGAAAGTATCAAGTGTTCATTTCCTAAACAAATCCTGTCTATCCAGTTTTATTTAGAGTCCAGGTATGGGGCCATTTTGATCAGAGGCTTTGTAACACAAATGAAAAGTGGGTGACTAGGTGAAGGGTGAGCTGTTTAATGTTTGGCCATAGGCATGAGTAGAGGCAGAAGCACTTTTCTGAGTTGAACACAAAATTAGGATCCTATCAGGAAGAAATACATACAAAATGGAATATAAGCTAGAAGGAGAAATCTATCCCAGCTTGTGTACTCTGGGGCAAAGAGAGCAGATCTTCCACAGACAGTCAAAAGACAGTAAATGAGACAGGGGCAAAGGTGAGAGGACCAGAAAAATAGAGATGTATGATTTGAGCTTGGTTTCTAGTTCTGGGTTTTAGTTTCTTGTGAAGCCCCGATTGGTTCCATGTGAATACTACCAACATGTCCCTTTACACTTAAGGAATGTCAAATATCCAGCAGACTTGTTTCCCCTGTGCAGTGGCAGCGGGAAGTGGCTGTGTTTTTTGTGAATGACACAACTGAGGCTGAGGGCAAGTGGAACTTGCTCAAAGCACACACACACAGCAAACCTGGCTGAAATCCAGTCATCTTCTCACTGTCTTCAGAGTCGAGATAGCACCTCCTGAGGGGGCCATTGCCTTGGGATCTCATTACTTATTTCCTGCCCACTTTATTTGCTTAGAGACCCCCTTGAGACTCAGTTCTGCTACCACTGGAGACTGTGACATAATGAACTGAGAGTGAACAGGGTAGGTGTCATTAAAAAAAATGACATTTTTGACAGTATGCCCAAAGCCTCTGCTCATTACAGTTACTTATTGAGACCCACTCTTGCCTGCGACTGGAATGATGGGCAATAGGATATTTTTGAAACCTTTCCTCATGGAAGTTCCCTTCCCACTTTGATATTACATAGGAAACGAGCAGCCTACATGGACTTGCAGTCCAATGAAGACTCCCTGAAGCCCTAGAGTTAGGAGATGTTTTGAAAAGGTGGCAAACGACATGTTTGTTGGGGACCGACTGTGGGGTCAATGACCTTGGACCTGACCTTGGACCTACACAACTGTATACACAAGGAAGTAACTCTTATCAGGATAACTTTAAGCAATGTCAATCAGTTCTTATCAGGATAACTTTAAGCAATGTCAATCAGTTCTTATCAGGATGACTTTAAGCAATGTTAATCCTTTCTCATTTATCCTATATGTGACTTGTTTACTATTTTGTATGAATGTAGCCTCTGGCAGTATTTAAGGTCGGAACTTAAAATAAACAGGACAGTCTTAGGCGGCAGTCTGGAGCTCACAGCCTTCTTGGACTGCTGACTTGGGCTGTAGTCCTCCCGAACTCCATCTGTTTGTCTCTCTTTTAATTTTTCCTAGTCCTTGCCCCTATTTCAGGAATCCCAATTTGCGAACCCTGGTTTGCTGCCGGCTGGCCCCGGCACATGTTGACACTTAGGGATGGGGAGACTTGTGAGAAAGAATGTGTGGGAGTGTGTGTGGGCAGTGATTTGGGTGTGACCCTGGCTGACAGGCTCTAGTGGCTGCAGCAGAATCACTCCTGATAGCTGCTGGGTATTTTCTGTTGAAATCTATGGAAGTTCCTCAATGTCTGTTTACTATCACCTGCTAATCAAGTCACGTGATGATTTTCTGTCTTTGCAGTGCTGAGGATTGCACAGAATCTCAAGCATGCTAGGTGAGCCCTTTACCTTTGAGTTGTACCCTCTGACTATGCAATCACTTTCCTCTGCTGTCAATGCTGTGTGCATGTATAAATGGCTTACAAAAAAAAGTCTCTCTCTTTCTAACATGTTTGGGTGATGCCAAGATTTTTTTTTTCCCATTCACTAGCACAAAGCTTTCCCAAACAACCTAATAAAAGAAGCAAAATTCCTCTTCACACCAAGGCATGGGCCAGTGAAAGCTCTGAAGGCACATTTGGGAAATGGTGAATGTAGAATTCAAAGCTTGGTCTCCTTGACTGAGTAGACTCAGGAGTCACCCAAGTGCAACTCCATCCTGGCAGCAAACAAAGGCAGATGGTAATGTGTCTCTTGATGACTGCGCTGTGAGGCTCGTGGTATCTGCATTCTAGTTCCAAGTCTATTGTTCAGCACTTCTTTAATGCATTGAACAAATAAATGAATAAATGAATCATAGCTCCAGCAGTGACTGAGCTTCTCAGAGTGATATCAAAAGTAGTGTTTTAGGGCATATTTCCCAGAAGGATTTCTTGTGGTTTTAGAGGCTCTTTGGCTCTATCTTGCCTCTCCATTCTTTCTTCTTATCCCTCCCCCTCTCCCTCCTCTTTCTCTCCTCCCCCCCCCCCCCATCTTTTCCTATTCCTGACCTTATCCCTCCCCGGCTCCCTCTTCTTCCATCTCCTACCTCTTATTCTTTCTCTTCTCCTTCGCACATCTCTCTGGAAAATAGATGTACCTCTGCTTAGAGCCTAAACTAGCTTTGGGAGTTGGAGCCTCTGTAGCCACGTTAGGAGCCAATGTTTGGTGTATGCTGCAGATAACTTGGTCTGACCTCATTCACTGTCCCCTTTGGGGACATATCCCTTATCAAGAGTAGTTTTCTTTTCAGCATCCTGTCTCTCATGCAGAGGATTTGGTGGCTAGGGGTGAATGATTTAGCCTTTGTTTACTTGGCAGTTTGCCTTTCTTTAGGCAATTTCTCTTCCTCCTACACCTTGGTAACTTGGCTTGTTAGCACTCATTCTTCCATCTCTCCACATTCCTTTTTTTTTTTTTTTTTTTTTTTTTGGCTGGCTGATAAATCTCTGGGGAAGACTCCTCCTTAAGAGTTCTCTGCTATGTGAAGCTAATTGAAAGGACTTCCAGGATAGTGAAACAAAAGCCATATAATGAATGATTGTTGTCCTTAATGTACTATGTTGTCTCTCATCTCCTTTGCTGTCCCTTGGGTATCTCATATTGTTATAGTATCTCACTTTGTTATCTGTTATATTGAATTTATTTGTATTTGGATATTTGAAATTTGATAGGGAAGGGGGGAAAACCAAGACGGGTGGGGGGTGTGGGGGGGGGAGGGAAACGGGTACCAAGACATGTGAAAGGGTATCAATGTATGTGAATTAATGCACCTTCTATCTGGCAAATATCATGTAACCCTTTTACTAATTACAATTAAAAAAAAAAAGAACACCAGAAATAAATAAGCATATATAAAAAAAAAAAAAAGAGTTCTCTGCTGAAGCTGAGTGTGGTGCTCACACCTGTAATCCTAGCTACTCAGGAGGCTGAGATCTGAGGATCAAGGTTCAAAGCCACTCCAGGCACTAAAGTCTGTGAGACTCTTATCTCTAATTAACCACTAGAAAAACCAAAAGTGGTGCTGTGGCTCAAGGGGTAGGGCAGTAGCTTTGAGCTGAAGAGCTCAGGGACAGGACCCAGGCCCAGAGTTCACGTCCCACAACTGACCAAAAAAATAAAAAATGAAAAGAGATTTCTTTTTTTTTTTTTTTTGCCAGTCCTGGGCTTGAGCTCAGGGCCTGAGCACTGTCCTTGGATTTTCTCAAGGCTAGAGCTCTACCACTTGAGCCTCAGCACCACTTCCGGCTTTTTTTTTCTATGTATGTGGTACCGAGGAATCAAACCCGGGTCTTCATGCATGCTAGGCAAGCACTTTAATCAGTAGGCCAAACTCCCAGCCCCCAAGAGATTTCTTTGTTGAATGTTCTTTGGTTTAGAGAAGGGAACAAAATTTCAGGTTGTTGTTATGGAGAAACTGTTTTCTCACTGCCTTGACATATGTAGATACTTCCTTATCTCAAGCCAGAGGGTAACACCAAGTTTGCACCTTTTTAAAAGAAAAAAAAAGTCTATTGTATTTCAATTATATAAAAGCAAGTGTACTTGCCTGGTTCTATTTATTTATTTTTATTTGAACAATTTTAATGTCCCCCTTTGGTTGTTCTATATAATTGACGGCACTACATCAGTGGCTGAGGTAGAGCATCACAAACTTAGCTTCTTTCCTAATTTCTTAACCAACATCCACTGCCTTTTGTGTGGAAAGATCATGCATGCATTTTAGATTCTTTTGTGTTCCTTCCATACTTCTCACATCCAAGGGATGTCCTTATACTTCTAAATGGTCTTTATGGTTCACACTGGTAGATTCAAGAGCTGTACTTGAGCTCACCAGTAGATTGCCTCCCTATAGGTGGCATTGGGTTGGGGTGGGGGGTGGGGAGTGGGGAAGTCTACAGAAGGTCTTGAATGGCAGAGTTGGAAATCTACTCTATACATTGTGGCAATGATTTGATGAGAAGATGACATGGCTCCCTTGAGGAGCTTAGATTGAGTAGGGAGAGTGCTATGGGCTTAACACACATTCAGCTGTCTGAGCAGATGACCTTGGTTTTAATAGCCATATGGCAGACTGTGGGAGACAGCACAGCTGGTGGAGAGGAGGATAGAAGCCTTTAGAGAGATGCTCCTAATCCTAAATCTCCAACTCTCTCCATGGCTTTGAGCAAATTATTGAACTGCTTTGAATCTATTATAATCTGATCTGTAAAATAAACACACTTTTTGACTGCTTTTCTCTGGGTTGTTGAAAGGAATAAGGTAGGATAAGAGGCAATATATATAAAGAACTTTTCCCAGTGCATGGCTGTGGATGAAGAGAATACTCACAAAAAATGACAGGTGCCATTGAGTGCTTGCTAGGCGTCAGTGCTAGGCACTGGCAGATAGCGGGATGCAATAAACGTCTTTGCCTTAATAGACTTGCATTCTGATGGGGGTAACAGACCATACAAACAGAAGGACATCTATAGTCTGCTCATCAGATTCAAACTTTCGTGTTTTTACCTGTCAGTCAAGGTCTCGTGATCTTATTACACATGCCTTATTTGCCACAAATTGTGCTTTAAGGTCTCTGTTTTCCCTCTTCACAAAGGACTTGCTGGAGATTCTGAGTTGGTTTTTATCCATTGCTCATAGATTTAGTCTGCCATCCAGCCTAATTTTCATCCTCTTTACTCTAGGAAGATCTCCTTAACGCTTTCAGATCTCCACTGCGCCTAGTATTTACCTCTATTCTTGAGGCAACCTTTGATGTTGTAATTGCCTATACATCTTCTCTGCTGTCCAACGTATTCCCTAAAGTGAAGAACATCTTTTGTTTATTCATTGCTCCATCCCCACAATCCCAGCACACACAACATTGCATTCTTTTAAAGCTAGCAGAAAATCACCAATAGAGATTCCGTAGGTATGTCTGTGTCTATTCCAGTGCCAACACGTGGGAGGGGGCGGGACTAAGCTAAATCTTTCCATATGTTTGATTGATCTGTGTTTGTACTGTTGCCTGCTGTGTAGACAGGGTAGACGGGCAGCTGAAAGTCTTAGTTCTTTGTGGGTGATGATGATGATACTCAATTTGGTATTATCAAACAAGTTATCTATTTGCATGACCTGATTATCATCTACTCCATAGAAACATACATATGGTACATATGTCAAGATTCTTAACACTGGTATATGAGTATCTTTATTTAGATATAGAAGATGACAGGCATGGAGCCTGCACTGAGCTAATTACATAATCGGTCTCAATGCTCCTAGAGAATTATTCTTCAATGCTCTCATTCTCCTCTTTTCTTTTTTTTTAATTGTTCAGTCCAGGATCCTTCTGATGAGATTAGTTAGAACTATAAATGTTTCTTGATAAGGGAATCAGAGACTATTTGCTGCTTTCCTGTGTCTCAGTTTTGGCAACCATTAAACTGTTCATGATTAGAAACTGTGCCTGGATGGGGGAGACAAACTGTGAAAGCTATCTGTGACCTGTGCTTTTAAGATGCGGGCACTGTCACACTGTTATAACTTGTTTTTCTCAAAAGCGTTGTTTTATCTACTTATGAATTCAATGCATTAATGATTTCACCTCCAACCATAAAGGGCCATGAAAGAAATAAATGTGCCACAGTGCAACTGGCTTGCTGTTTGGACTAGCCCTTGATGGCCTTAAAGGATGCCATTTGGCTGTGAAAATGGGTCATCCTTAGTTAGAGCCAGTTGGAGATGTGGATACAGGAGGAAGACTTCTATAATTGGCACTATTTCAAGCAAAAGGTATTTTCTAACAGTGGTAAAGAGGAGAAGCCAAAGTGCTGTGTTGAAAGAAAAGGAAGTGGGAAATAATGGTTTCTTTGCTATTGCTCTAATATTCTCAGCTTTGAACCCCAGCTTATATAATCCATGTAGCTAAACAAACTGTACAAGTTACCACATGAAACTCTTTAAGACAGCTCTGGGCTGTGTCTCATCTCTTATCCTAAAACAACAGTTGCTCCCCAAATTATTCTTCATCAATACCTGCAGTGGCCTTTAAATATACCAAATATTCCTTCCTTCATGTAATTCATATCGAATAAGGGTTATAGTTCTCTAGCCATGTTTTAATGTCCTTTATACACATGACCCTGGTCTAATTCCCAGTCTTCTTCCAGATAAAAATCTCATATTTATGTGAATTCTTCACACCTACATTTTTTACATTATCAACAAGAGCGGTTGGTGCCTTTCATTTTAAGTTGATTTTCTATACTCTGTTCTCAACTGAATCATAGACTCCATTTTAAAAACACAGCAGACAGAGGACTTGCGTGTTTGGGTTTATGGATGTGGACATCATATCATTACTATGCAGTACAGACTCCCTGATCCTGCAGCCATAAACCCTATACCTGCCACCTACTCCTGAAACCCAGGAGCCTTTGGCATCTTCATCAATGGGGTGATATCTGGAGCTGAGCAAGAGCCTCATAGCCAGGTATGTGCTTCACAGACAATGTTTCACTCAAGCATTCTTCCTCATAGCTGCCTGACTCTCCAATGGGCTGAATTATCCAAACCCTTCAGGCCCAGTCTTATACCACAAAGACTGTCCCTGTGCTTAGCTGTCCATCTGTGCCTCTTTGTTCCTCTTAATCTCTACAACAACAACTTAGGAAGCCCAAGAGGGATTTTGTCATGTTCTATCACTGTCTTTAACATAGCAACACAAGTTTCTCTAGATACTGTGTTGTCATTATTTTGATGGATAGTTTCTGAAATGCAAAGTACATTGTTTCCTTAAGATTACATGACAGTGACAGCAAACCATGAGTGAACCCGCTGAATTTTTTTTTTTTTTTTTGCCAGTCCTGGGCTTGAGCTCAGGGCCTGAGCACTGTCCTTGGACTTTCTCAAGGCTAGAAATCTACCACTTGAGCCTCAGCACCACTTCCGGCTTTTTTGTATGTATGTGGTACCGAGGAATCGAACCCGGGTCTTCGTGCATGCTAGGCAAGCACTTAACCACTAGGCCAAACTCCAGGCCCCCCCGCTAAATTTTCTATGTGCAAGGCCTGCCTTGGACTCGGCACTTTCTTGGAGCCCTGGTAGAGGAGACACATTTCCTTCCAGTGATCAACGATGAAAGAATGGCACAGCATGTTTGCTTCCAACAAGGAGCAGTAGTTATTTTTGTGCTGCTGTGATCAAGGCTTGATCTCAGAGAGAAACCATGTATCAGGCTTACAGGCTTACAGTTTCCAAGGGTCAGCACATCACTGCTTGCTTTCCTGAGCACGGGTAGAGCACGATGGAAAACTAGAGCCTGAGGCAGAGGAGATTTACTTCCAGTGGGCAGAAAACAGAGGGAGGGAGGGAGGGAAGGGAGGGAGGGAGAGAGAGAGGGGGGGGAGAGAGAGAGAGAGAGAGAGAGAGAGAGAGAGAGAGAGAGAGAGAGAGAGAGAGAGAGAGAGAGAGAGAGAGAGAGAGAGAGAGAGAGAGAGAGGAACATTGACAGGCACAGAGAGACACACAGAGAGACTGGAGACCAGGAATAATCTGCACACTCTCAGGGACTCAGTCCTCCAGCAAGACCCCAACCTCTTAAAGTTTCTAGAATCTTCCAAAACAGTGCCACCCGCTGGAGGCCAAATGTTCATTCAACACATGAACCCAGGGGAAACATTTTCTATTCAGAGTACAACACAAGGGAGCAGGCTTGTCTATCCTGCAGGCTTGTCTATCCTGGGTTTTCAATTTGATATTTCTCTCCGTTAGCAAGCAAGAACATTTAGTTCCAAAGCCTATAGGAGAAGTGAGTGGTTGCCTAGCAACACCGTTTTCCAGCACAACTTTGTGGTTTCCTCTGCTTTCTAAGCAGAGAAGGGAACTTTTTTTTTTTTCTCCCTCTCAGCTCTCCGGGAGCCTCTTGTATTCTCTCATTATGTTGAAGTCTCTGTGATTGAAAGCACAGAAGATGATGTGTGTAAAAACTCTTTCAGGGAGTCAAGTGTGAATACCAGATGGAATCATTACCTCTCATTAAAACTCAATCTAGTCCCTGCTTTTGCAATGCAGGCTCTGCAGCCAGGATATGAGTCACTGATCTCCATATATATATATATATATATATATATATATATATATATCAGGCAGAACTGCAAATGTCATTTTCCAATGAACCATCTCCTAAATTCTTTCCTTCAGGAGACAAGATTCATATGTTTTGTGGTCGTTTCTAGGTCCCTGTTTCTCTCCTTCCCAAGCACTGCCAGTTGGAGTTGATGTTTTAGATATTACATTTCCAAATGAATTTAACTACTTTGGTTTTGGTATTATTGCACATTCTACTCATTTAGCTTTCCAAAGTCCTTTTTTTTTTCCCCTGACAGTTCTAGGGCTTGAACTCAGGGCCTGGGCACTGTCCTTGGGCTTTCTCAAGGCTGGTATTCTGCCACTTGAGCCACAGTACCACTTCTGGCTTTTTCTATGTATGTGATAATGAGGAATTGAACCCTTTGTGCATGCTAGGCAAGCACTCTACCACTAGGCCACATTCTGCCCCTATTATCCAGTTTTAATGATAAAGTTACAGGTTCTCATTTGAACCATTCAATATAGCTTTCTAATTACTGTTGGACTATCTCAAGTCTGTCCTTCAAACTGGACTCAAGGAGATTGCTCCAATAAAAAAGAGATGCTGTTAAAGCATTTAGCATTAGACATATATAGCTTAACTATCTTAGGGTAGCCTCCATGAGTCAGTCTAAGAAGGATCAGGGTCTTAGAGTCTAAGCATATCATTTTACTTTAGCTTTTTCTTTTTTTTCATCTAGGAACTGAGTGACTCTACACAGTTAATGATTATTCCATGGCTTAGTTTCTCCATCTTCAAAATGGACTGTAAATTTTAAAGAAAAACTAGTGTCATGCTAATGTGCACTCAAACCACTAGGCCTAAGGTAAGCAAACTCATCAATAGCTGTTCAAAATCTCTTTTATTTCTTCATTTTCAATTGAAAAACTTGATATGTTTGTCATATTTTCAACCCTAGGGATTATGTAGCTTCAGCTAATGAATTTATAACAAATCTATGTTTCTATAAATTGTAAAATCTTTATATCTATTTTCAAATTTTTCCAGCAACTTTGATATTCTAGAAAAAAATAATTCACCTTAAATATTTTATCTATGATCATATATTTAAGATTTCCTTTTTGCCTGAGGCTATAATTTGGCTCAGCACAACACAGAAACCTCCCTCATGATTTTATGTGCAGGCTACTCTTCTTTATATTTTTCATTCTGCTTAAACAACTGATGTGATTTCTTACTTCTGAAGGGATCCTGAGTGATATAACAAAATAGACTTCTTGCAATCTTACTCACATTTGCATTTTGTTCACCTTCTCCCTTATGAAATACAATCCTCCCTCTTCTCTACTTCCTGTCTAAATCCAATCCATTTTTTCAAAACCCATCTCGAATTACCAAATCATTTTTCATTCTGTTCTAAGTGAATATAGCTTCTGGCTTTCTAGTATGCTAGTACGATGTTGACATTTCATGCCATCATGTTCTACTTTATTTTGGTCATCATTTGTTGATACTTTTTATTCCTCCCTAAGCTCCTATTTGAGGATCATTGATTGAATTCCTTCTAGTCTTTCTTGCCTTTGAACACTGCTCTTTGGTGAGGTCAGAAGCTCTGCAGTTCCCAGCACCAGAGTTACCTGGAGACACCTGCAGACACTAGGATTCTGTACATCATTGTTAGGAAACAACTCTGTCAGACATAGAAAATATTTTTGTTTACATTATTAATGATTTCAAAGATGTCTTCTTTTACCTTCCCCCATCTCAGCATCAGTGCTCTGTTTTAGTCCTTTAAAGGGATGATTAATTCTTCTTTCCTTAGCCTGCTGAGCCAGGGTACCATTTAAAACAGTTGAGAGCAAGCTCTCCCCTGTGTGGGAAAGTGATTTCCAGGAGTCAGAAGGTCCCTATGGGATATTTGCAGTGGGGGCCAAACAGCCTTGCTGTGAGTGGCTTTGTGACGCTGCCATTTTGTCAGAGGAAGCCTGGGGTGCTGGCAGCACCCTGCAGTGAAGGGCCTGAGGTAATTGGGGCCAGTGGGGATGGGTGTTCGGCTTACTTGTTTTATAACAGTAAAATCACCTCCCACACAATGAGACATTGGGAACTGCCCAACCTCAGCTACTACAGGACCCAACTTTGTTGTTTTAGAAAGGTCAGAGCCCACTCTGACTGGGGGTATTTTGGCAGCAGTTCATTTGTTTATATTGAGTAAAGATGATATTTTCAAACTAGAAGCCAACTGATTTCAGACTACGAAAAAGAATTTTCCGAAAACAAACCTACCAGATCATTTTTTCAGTGTCACAAAAGAGGTCATTTAGGCAAACTTTGCCAACCACAATATAAGATGGCATATTAAATTACTGCTCTGGAAAAGGCATTTGCATTTATAGACTTCGGGCAGCCCTGGACTCAAGTGTAGTCTGAGCAGAGAGCTCTCCTAGGGAAAAAAAAATGTGTCTTAATAATGAGGTCAACTGATTCTCTTGAAGCAGTTTTCCTCCCCCCACCCCCATAGACACTTTATGGAAAGAAAGAAGGAGAAGGACTATAGTAGATCCTTGCACTTTTTATACTTTGGTGTCTACACCTGAGCAACATTGCCAGACAAGGGCTACGAGTTACTTCATTCCCCACCTAACAGCTGTATTTGTTACAAAACAAAAGAAAAAAGTACAGCAAAACAAAGCATCACACACAATCTTTGGTCGTTTAAATACTGTCAGAAGCCCAGTGGTGTTTTTGTTTAGGGTCAGGCCTATTAACTCTCTTTGAGCACCTGGATGCTTTCTGGAGTAGCCTATGTAGGAAAGGAAAATCTAGTATAGATCTTAGAGACAGCCAAAGGAAAATATTCATATCTTCTTAGATTAATTGTCTTTTGCTGTATTTTCTCACTCACTCATTAATTCACTCACTCGTTCATTCACTTAGTTATTGAGAGCATTCTGTGTACTGGATCTATTCTAGATGGCAGTATGCAGCTTGATAGAAATGTAATTCCTGCCCAAGGAGCTGCTTTGCTTCTCGAACATTCAAGCTTAGTGTAGAGTCCTGTCACATAACGATGGTTCTGGAGGTTTATATTGCTTTGTGGCCTTGTAGCTGTCTTTGTGTAAGTATCCTCTATGCTGTGTATATAACGAAAATATCATCCTCATCCAAAAATGCATGTCCTTGTCATTATGCTATGCATGGCTGTAAGTATTACACTACTAGATGTTTGGTAGGATTTCTAGAAGGATCTTCTTTCAAATGAAAAGCTTTAGATATCCTACTCATTTGATGAGTTATCAAAGCCTCAGATATTTGGACCTGACAGTTTTATGCAAACACTAAAGCTACTTTCTAGTATCACAAGAGAATACTCCTCCTTCACCCCTCTTATTTGCTTATTTTTTTGAGGTACATGGTAGCAGGTGCTTTACTGCTGAGTAAGCAGCTCTGGAGGTATTTTTTATTATCATTCCTGTGGAGGCGACTCTTTCAGGACAGCACCGCAATACAGAGTTGTCTGGTCGTGTCAGTTGGGTGGAGTGTGATAAACTTTGTTTTGAATTAACACAAGTATGATTAAATCATACATAAAAAATTAAGTCAAGATGAAGAGCTGTTTCTGAAGAACAACACTTTCCTGACTTCTTAATGTACATTATGCATTAACAATGGTCCAAAACTTTATTTGTGGTTTTCTTCACTATACAACAGTTTTTTTCACTTGTTATCACATGAGATATAATGTCTTTCATTGTTATTAGGTTTGTTTGAATCTAGTTTATGAGCAGGAAACCCTTGATCTTTATTTTCCTTCCTCTAATAGCTTCAGCAGGCGTTCTGCACTTTTTTCTGAAGGGTTCCCTCCTTGTCTCAGAAGAGCTCTAGGAATTTAGAATCTTGTCTTTACAGACTGAAAAATCTGAAATCCAAAGGCGAAAGCTTTGTCAAAGTCACCTTGCTTCACGGTGCCTCACTGGACTTTCTGCCTCTTCTTCTTTGGCTCATTATTTACTAGTCCTGCAGGGGAAATGTGCACTGTAAATGAGAAAATATCACCAGCTGTAGTCTAACTGTGCAAAGGTTAAATTGAGTCAGGTGATTTACACATGTTTATTTTCTTTAAAGCATTGTGGAGAATTAAGAGAATTTTCAGCTAGGAAAATTAACATTTTAAAGGTCTGTTGTTATTTTTCTTCAAGTATGAAAATATTCATTTTTGAAAGTCTGTGTACCCAGGGAAACTCACAGCAGGATAAAATTTTGTAAAGTCATTAACTCACCCAAGTTTGATTAAATATAAGCATTTACCATAGCATGTATTTGAGATCTAGTTAGAGTCAAATAATCCATCCAAGACAAAGAAATGAGTGTGCAAAAACATGGGTCAAGAGGAATGTAACAGATGGACTGTTACGTTTCTAGAAAAGGATATGAAAGGGCTTGACTTTGGTCATATAGATTATAAATTAAAATGATACTTTTTACAGAACTAGTGGAATTGCCAGTTTAGATGTTTACTACGTTACACCAATCTGTTCACTGCCTCATCTTATTCTGGAGAAGAATGCAAAAATTGACAGCATTCTCACATCACAAAGAATCTTCCCTCAGTTGCTAAGTACCACCACACCTCTGGTCTTTTCTCCTTGACTTTCTTTCTTCTGTTTTCCTCCTCCCTCTCCTCTCCCTTCCCTCCCCCCTTCCCTCTCCCTCCCCCTTCCCCTCTGCTCCTCTCCCTCCCCCTTGCCCCCTCCTCCTCCTCTTCTTCTTCTTCCTCTTCCTCCTCCTCCTCTCCTTCTTCCTCCTCCTCTCCTTCTTCCCCTTCTTCCCCTTCTTCCCCTTTTCCTTCCCCTTCTTCTTCCCCTTCCCCTTCTTCCCCTTCCCCTTCTTCTTCTTCCCCTTCTTCTTCTTCCCCTTCCCCTTCTTCTTCTTCCTCTTCCTCTTCCTCTTCCTCTTCCTCTTCCTCCTCCTCCTCCTCCTCCTCCTCCTCCTCCTCCTCCTCCTCCTCCTCCTCCTCCTCCTCCTCCTCCTCCTCTCCTCTTCTTCTTCTTCTTCTTCTTCTTCTTCTTCTTCTTCTTCTTCTTCTTCTTCTTCTTCTTCTTCTTCTTCTTCTTCTTCCCCTTCTTCTTCTTCCCTTTCCCCTTCTTCTTCCCTTTCCCCTTCTTCTTCTTCTTCTTCTTCCTCTTCTTCTTCTTCTTCTTCTTCTTCTTCTTCTTCTTCTTCTTCTTCTTCTTCTTCTTCTTCTTCTTCTTCTCTTCGTCTTCGTCTTCGTCTGTTCTGTGGTCAACACTGCTAGAACAGTTTTGATATCAAAGACATAGTTAGAACTTTCCTTTAGATCTCACTCTATTTCAAAACTCCAACCTGGCAACCAGTAAACCAATAACCTTTATGTTTAAAAAAAAAACATGAAAAATGAGGACTGAAGTAGTTTTCCATTTTGCAGTTGCCATTTTGGGTGGGGCATGGCAAATTACTTGTCCGTGATTATGGTTTTCACCCTCACCAAAGTCAAAGGTCATTTTCAGACTTGATTAAAAAGTTATTACTTAGTACTTTGCAATCCTCTGGTTCTCTTTCCCTTTTTTATTTCTGAAGTTAATATTTGTATTTTCCTTTGTGTACGGTAGCTCAGACTTGTAATCACAGCTACTCTGGAGGTGAAGACTCCCTGAGTAACTTGAGTGTAGCGGTGCCAGCCTATCATCTAGCTATGCAACAGGGAGCATTGTGGTCTTACATTATTCTAGGTTCCAAATTCATATTTGGCGGAGGGGGGGACTCCTTAAAGCTAAAAATGGGGTGTAGGTATGGCTGGCTCAAGTGTGTGACCTTCTCCAAACGCCAACAAGTATAAACCACTTATGCCATCATCTTGGCAGCATGGCTTCGTACTTGCTTACATACTGCCTGAAAAGAACATCGCTGTTTTTTTCCAACAGAAATGAGACTTTCATCACAGTGTTATAAGATCAGAGACTCTCTATCATAATACACAAACCCTCCCCTGTTTCTCATTAGTTGGGTGTAGGGGGCTTTTCCTGTATCAAGAATCCTATATTGCCAGGGGCTCACATTGGCAGTACAAATTTCTATCTCATGCCAATATATACTAAACTTAAGAAGTTTACAACTCTTCTGTTAATTCCATTCTTTACAGTAAAAATTATATATACATTTGCACATACAGTATCATTATATGTAGTATATATTGTTTAGATCCCTAATGGAGCTCTATTCATCATATAATTATTTTGTTGGGCTTCCAAGAACAACCTTTGAGTGGTTTTAAAAAATTTTAAATGTTTGCATATGATTAATATATACACATGAATGTTTGCATGAAATTAGTTTTCTTTATGATTAGAAGAATAAGATTTATTTGAGCAAGTAGAAAGCATGCGGTTGGGGAAATGAGGACTTACTTACAGAATTTACAGGCATTAGGTTAAACTAATAAATAAGTAAGTAGCCAGCAAGAAAGACCTGATGAGTAAGGATACAAGAATGAGGAAGTTAGACAGGAGAGTAGTAACTCAAGAATGAGGAAGTGAGGCTAGACACAACTCCATACAGAATGTACCAATCAGCAGAAGCCTTCAGGCTAGGAATGTACCTTAGTGGTAAGAGTGCTTCTTAGCATTGCATGAAGCCTTGGGATTCCTCAGTACCACATAAGCAGAAAAGGCCAGAAGTGGAGCTGTGGTAAAGTGCTAGAGTGCTTGCCTTGAGCAAAAGAAGCTCAGGGACAGTGTCCAAGACTAAAAGAGCCTGCAAAGCTTATCCACATAAAATATATGAACTGTAGAGGATGCTATCACCAAGACTCAGTCTTTTTCCAAGTTCCTCCCATGCAAGAGTCCTCTCTGTCCCTATCTGTCATCTTCTGGCCAGTCATGGGGTTTGAATTTAAGGCCTGGACTGTATTCCTATGCCTCTCATGTTCAAGGCTAGCCCGTATCTTTTCTTTTTAAATTTAAATATTTTTTTATCTTCTTATTTATTTATTTATTTATTTATTTTTATTGTAATTAGTAAAAGGGTTACATGATATTTGCCAGATAGAAGGTGCATTAATTCACATACATTGATACCCTTTCACATGTCTTGGTACCCATTTCCCTCCCCCCCCCACACCCCCTACCTGTCTTGGTTTTCCCCCCTTCCCTATCAAATTGCAAATATCCAAATACAAATAAATTCAATAAATCAGATAACAAAGTGAGATACTATACCAATATGAGATAACCAAGGGACAGCAAAGGAGATGAGAGACAACATAGTACATTAAGGACAACAATCATTCATTATATGGCTTTTGTTTCACTATCCTGGAGGTCCTTTCAATTAGCTTCACATTATATGGCCTTATGTATCAAGATTTTGCTCTATTGCAAATCTCTGCTAGTAGAGCCCAAGGTTTCTACTGATTATGACAAATGAGGGAAACCATTGAGCCTAAGTTCCTTTGAGTCTGGCTTACTTCATTTAATATGATTTTTTCTAAGTCTTTCCATTTCCTAACAAATGGGGCGATGTCATTCTTTCTGACAGCAGCATAGAATTCCATTGTGTACAAATACCACAACTTGTTGATCCACTCATCAACTGAGGGACATCTAGGTTGGTTCCATATCTTTGCTATGGTGAATAGTGCTGCAATGAACATCGTTGTGCTAGTGGGTTTAGTATGTCCTTGTTTCTGGGTGGTTGGGTAAATGCCAAGTAGTGGAATTGCTGGGTCATAGGGGAGTTCTATGTTTAGTCTTTTGAGGAACTGCCACACTGCTTTCCATAGTGGTTGAACGAGTTTGCACTCCCACCAACAGTGTAGTAGTGATCCCTCCTGGCCACATCCCCTCCAGCATCTGTTGTCATTCCTTTTCCTGATCCTGGCCATTTTAGCTGGAGTGAGGTGGAATCTTAGAGTTGTTTTGATTTGCATTTCTTTTATGACCAGAGATGTTGAGCATTTCTTCATGTGTCTATAGGCCATTTTTGTTTCTTCTTCAGAGAAGACTCTCTTTAAGTCTTTGGCCCATTTTTTAATGGGATGGTTGTTACTTTGGAGGTTAGTTTTGGAGTGATTCAATTTTTTGAGTTGTTGTTGATATATTTTAGATATGAGGCCTTTGTCCGTTGTTTGGTTGGTGAAGATCTTCTCCCACTCTGTAGGCTTCCTGATTAGTTTACTAGCTATGTCCTTTGCCATACAAAAGCTCAGCAGTTTAATGCAGTCCCACTTATCCAGCCTTTCTCTGATTTGTTGTGATTCTTGGTCCTTATTAAGAAAGTTTCGACCTGTGCCAAGGAGGCCTAGTGTATCTCCTATTCCTTCCTGTAGAGTTTTCAGTGTGTCAGCTTTTACCTCCAGGTCTTTGATCTATTTGGAGTTAATTCTAGTGCAAGGTGACAAAGAAGGGTCCAACTTTAGTTTTCTGCAGGTGCTTGACCGGTTCTGCCAGCACAACTTGTTGAAGAGGCTGTCTTTCTTCCATTCTATTTTTTTGGCTCCCTTGTCAAAGATTAGGTGGCCATAGGTCTGTGGTTTAATATCTGGGTTCTCAGTTCTATTCCATTGGTCTTCAGGCCTGTTCCTGTGCCAGTACCAAGCTGTTTTGAGAATTATAGCTCTGTAATAGAGTCTAAAGTTTGGAATTGAAATTCCTCCGGCGCTGTTCTTTCTGCTAAGAAGTGTTTTTGCTATATGGGGTCTTTTATTATTCCATATGAAATTTTGGATTGCCTCTTCTATTTCTTTAAAGAATGATATTGGGATGTTGATGGGTATTGCATTGAATTTGTAGATAGCTCTTGGCAAGATTGTCATTTTCACAATGTTGATTCTTCCAATCCAGGAGCATGGGAGGTTTTTCCATTTCCTTAGTTCTGCTTTAATTTCCTTTTTTAGGGTTTTAAAGTTTTCGTCAAAAAGGTCCTTTACATTCTTAGTTAAGCTAATACCTAGGTACTTTATTTTCTTTGAGGCTATTGTGAAAGGAGTTTCTTTCCTGATTATTGCCTCATTCCTCTCACTGTTGGCATAAAGGAAGGCAGTTGATTTTTGAGGGTTGATTTTATAGCCTGCTACTCTTCCAAAGCTTTGAATCAGCTCAAGGAGCTTGGGAGTAGAGTCTATAGGATTCTTTAAATACAGAATCATGTCATCTGCAAAGAGGGATAGTTTTATTTCCTCTTTCCCTACTTGGATCCCCTTTATGCTTGCTTCTTGCCTTATTGCACTGGCTAGGAATTCTAGTACTATGTTAAAGAGGAGTGGAGAGAGTGGGCATCCTTGTCTCTTTCCTGATTTTAGAGGGAATAGCTTTAGATTTTCACCATTAAGTGTAATGCTAGCAGTAGGTTTCTCATACACAGCCTTTATTACATTGAGGAATGTTGCATGGATTCCTAATTTCTCCAGAGCTTTTAACATAAAGGGGTGTTGGATCTTGTCAAATGCCTTTTCCACGTCTATTGAGACAATCATGTGATTTTTGTCCTTGCTCCTGTTGATGTGTTGAATTATTAATTGATTTGCATATGTTGAACCAACTTTGCCTCCCTGTGATGAATCCAGTTTGATCATAGTGTATAATTTTTTTGATGAGTTGTTGTAGACGGTTGGCCAGTATTTTATTGATAAGTTTTGCATCGATGTTCATCAAAGATATAGGTCTATAGTTCTCTTTCTTTGATGAATCTCTGTCTGGTTTGGGGATGAGGGTTATACTGGCTTCATAGAATGAGTTTGGTAAGGAACCTTCATTTTCAATTTCGTTGAAGAGCTTGAGGAGTATTGGTGTGAGCTCTGCTTTGAAGACCTTATAGAATTCAGCTGTGAATCCATCTGGCCCTGGGCTTTTCTTAGGTGGAAGTTCTCTAATTGCCATTTCTATTTCAGAGCTTGAAATAGGCCTGTTGAGTTGGCTTAGTTCTTCTTGGTTCAGTGTGGGTATGTTAATATTGGCTAGGAATTCATCCATTTCATCTAGATTCTCAAATTTGTTGGCATAAAGGTTTGAGAAGTATTCCCTCATGATATTCTGGATCTTGGTAATTTCTGTCGTGATATTACCATTTTCATCTGCGATTTTGTTTATTTCGATATGCTCTCTTCTTTTTTTGGTAAGATTTGCTAAGGGCTTGTCAATTTTGTTAATTCTTTCAAAGAACCAACTCCTTGTTTTGTTGATTCTTTCTGTAGTTTTTTTGGATTCCAAATCATTTAATTCTGCTTTGATTTTAATTATTTGCTTTCTTCTACTGGGATTAGGGTTGGTTTGTTGCTCTTTTTCCAGGAGTTTAAGGTGAGACATTAACTTGTTGGTTTGCAATTTTTCCAACTTGTTGTTGTAGGCACTCAGCGCTATAAATTTTCCTCTGAGTACTGCCTTTGCTGTGTCCCAAAGGAGTTGGTATTTTGTGTGCTCCTTACTGTTAAATTTCATAAACTGTTGGATTTCTGTTCTGATCTCTTCGATGACCCATTGGTGATTCAACAATGTGTTGTTCAGTCTCCATGATATGTCTCTCGAAGACAGCAGAACGATGGCTCTTGCTTTTTGATCCAACTAGACAGCCTATGCCGTTTAATTGGAGAGTTAAGTCCATTGATATTGAGAGTTAGGATTGAGAGATATTTATTAGTTCCTACCATTTTTAAAAGCTTTTATTAGGGCCTGTGTCTTGACAGTTCTTGTGGTCCTTAGATGGTATGATGTTTAGGTGCCATTTCTTTCTGTGTATTGCATTTTTGTTTCTATGTGTAGAACATCTTTGAGAATTTTTTGTAATGTTGGTTTGGTTGCTACACAATGTTGCAGCTTTTCCCTGGAATAGAATGTTTTTATTGTTCCCTCAGTTATGAATGAGAGCTTAGCTGGGTACAGTATTCTTGGTTGGTAGTTATTTGACTTAAGGGCATGACATATATGCTTCCAGTCACTTCTTGCTTGCATGGTCTCTGCTGAGAAATCTGGGGTTATTCTGATTGGTTTTCCTTTATAGGTTACTGAACCCTTTTCCCTGGCTGCCTTTAGGATCCTTTTTTTGGTTTCTATTGATCCAGTTCGGATTACGATGTGGCGGTGGGATGTTCTTTTCTGGTCAGGTCTGTTTGGGGTTCTAAAAGCTTCTTGTATCTGAATGGGCCTGCCCTTCTGGATATTTGGGAAATTCTCTGAGATGATTCCCTGAAGTATATTTCCAATACCATTGACCTGTTTCTCCACGCCCTCCTCAATACCAATTAGCCTTAAATTAGGCTTCCTAATTGTATCTTGGACCTCCTGAAGCACTCTCTCATTTTTCCTAGATTTGGATTAACTCATTTTCTGTTCTTTCTCTATAATAACTAAATTATCTTCAGCCCCGGAAATTCTCTCCTCTGCATTGTCTAACCTGCTATCAAACCTATCTACTTTATTTTTCATCTCCCTTGCTTCTAATTGCTCATTTTTGATGCCTTGCATCTCTTCTTTTAGATCATGTATAGATTTCTTTAGCTCCTTGATTTCCATTTGAGTGGTTAGCTCAGTAGCTTTATTTTCTTTGAACATTTGCTGGAGTTTGGTCACCTTTTTATTTGTGAATTCTATGAATTCATCCATCTTTCTTTGAAAAAGCTTTATTACGGCCTCCCTTCTGGCTTCTTCTTTTTCACTTATCACCTTGTTTATGGTTTCCTCTTGTTCAGCTATGGCTTCCTCCCTTATCTCTTTCTTTATATTTTCACATTTTTCATTAATGATGTTTATCAATTGCATTTGTACAGCACTTGGAAGACTCTCCTCTAGGATTGCCAGTGACTGTTCCATTGTCTGTTTACATTGGGTGGGGGATGTTGTTTCTTGATTTGACATTTTTCTTGAGTTTCTTGTTCTGCCCATTTGAAAATGGGAGCAAGATTACTACTAAACACGATCATAGTTTTTCAGATATAACTAACCTAGACCTCTGTAGCTGGCAGACTCTAGATGGTCACAAGTTTTGATTGGTGTTATCACTCTTTTTTTTTGTGCAGTTACTGACCAGTCTAATACATCCACTGATAACCGATTTATACCCAAAACAATAAGCCTCTCAATCCAATCTCTATTGTCTTTAAGTCCCTCTGAGCCTAGAGAATAATTAAACACCTAGATATACAGTGTTGCTCAACAGCCATCAAGTGTAGATCCATTCAGTATAAGGGTTGAAAGAGGAGCAGAGGTCCAGAGATAGAAAAATAGAATGAGAGAGGTCAGGTGGTAAGTAGGTAGCGTATTTGAGTACAAAGTTTGGAAAGTATTAGAATAAAACTTATGTGTTGCTGCACGACTAGCTCTTAGCCCAACCAGTGGCCTCACAGTGGACCATGGGATGGGTCTGCGAGCTTCCATCTGAGCGCGGTTGGCAGACGTTTTCCTGTGCTGCTTCCAGGGGTGACTCCAAGCCAAGGGTCTGGGGATTGAGAGCTTCAGGGGCTCTCAGCAGGAGCAGCAGGAGACCCCTCTGTTCCCAGGGGCGGGGCCCAGCTGAGAAAGTGGGCTCCAAGTGCGGAGCCTCGCCTTTTTGATTCTCATAAGGGGAGCTTGGCTGCTGGTCGGCCCTTCAGATCCCTGCTGTGTTTCCACTGCTTTGTCAGAGTCTGTGACTGTGGGGGGCCCCTCGGTGCTGTCTTGCTCAGGATTCCCAGCTGGAGGATGCCCCGCTCAAGAATTGAGGGGGGGTAGATGCTGGCTCCTATTTTCCCGCACCCCCTACCCACTGTTGTAAGGCCGGGTCCCAGCGCCCTCCACTCTCCAGATCCAGTGGCCTGGGAGAGGAGCCTGGTGGGCGGGTGGGAGCTGGGATAGCTCCGCCTCCCCTGGTGGGGTGCTCAGTCTTAGGGTCCGCTCGCTTGCCAGTCTCCAGTCAGAGGGCTGGGGGTTGGGCGGGTGGGAGTTGGGACAGCCCCGCCTCCCTTGGTGGGGTGCTGGGTCTTATGGGTAGCCCGCCTGTCAATCTGCAGTCAATGGCCTGAGGGAGGTGGCTGTTGAGGGGAGGGACAGGATTCTAAATTCCTTGCCCCCCTGCTCCCGCCAGTCTTTCTCGGGCGGGGTGTTGGGGTCTGAGTTAAGTTCTATTGCTTGCCACCCGCTCCGCTTTCCCGATGTGTTTGGGGACGCGCTGTATTACTCACACCTCTGCGTCCATCTGCGGGTGCTCCACGATGGTGGGGAGTCTTTCACTCCCCTCGGGTCTCGGCTGCCGCCTGTGTTCTGCGTCTGGGTTCCGCTGCTTGCTGTTCTGGTTCCGCGTCTGGGTTCCGCTGCTTCCGCCATTCGCTGGCCCGGTTCTGTGCTGCTTTCTATAGCCGTTGGGCTCCCGGCCTGGCGCCCTCCACTGCCGCCACTTTCCTGGCGTGGAGCAGGCACCCGCTCAAGCCTCTTTTCGCGGCTTGAGCCTGCGCCAGCTGCTGCTTTTCGCGGCTTTCAGCGGCTTTTTCGGCTTGGATCCGGCGGCGAGAGGTGGGGGAGGGGTCCTCGCGTTCCGAATTCTTTGAGAAAGTTGGATGTGAGCTTTATCTGGATTTCTTTTCCGGTTTGAATCCTTCTCCATTGCTTTTTGAGTTTGTTGTTGTGGATTTCTTTAGGTAGTTGGCTCGTGGGACTCCCTGGTTCTCTCTTTTTGTCAGAGAGAGCTAGGCTGCGTCCCTATTGTCTCGGCGCCATCTTCCTTCTCCTCTGTCTATCTTCTTTTTTAAAAAAATATTTCAGTAAAACTCTTTGCTTTCTGCTCACCCCTTCATGCATGCTAGGCAAGCACTCGACCACTAAGCCACATTCCTAGCCTGTATCTTTTCTTTTTAAATTTAAATCTTTTTTTTCTTTTTATGTCCTTTAAAAAATATATATTCCAGTAAAACTCTTTGTCTTCTGCTCACCCATGTTGTCTGAGACCATTCATTCTTCCCCATTCAGGGTACAAACTCATCTTTCCCTATATGTCATAGGATCATGTTTCTAGATTTCTAAAATATTTCCTAGTTCTAGATTATCTTTTTTTCCCATATATATATTTATTGTAATTGATAGAAGGGTTACATTATATTCACCAGATAGAGGGTGCATTACTTCACATACACTGATACCCTTTCTCATGTCTTGGTCCCCATTTCCCTCCCTCCCCATCCCTGCCCCTCATCTTGTTTTCCCCCCTTCCCTATCCGATTTCAAATAACCAAATATGCATATATCCAATATATCAGATAACAAGGTGAAATATTGTAACAATATGAGATAACCAAGGGACAGCAAAAGAGATGAGAGATAACAGTACATTAAGGACAATAATCATTCATTATATGGTTTTTGTTTCTATATCCTAGAATTCCTTTCATTTAGCACCATACTATATGGCCTTATGTATCTAGGTTTTGTTCTATGGTAAATCTCTGCTAGGAGAGCCCAAGGTTTCTACTAATTATGACAAATGAGGGAAACCAGAGTCTGGCTTACTTCACTTATTATGATTTTTTTCTAAGTCTTTCCATTTCCTTACAAATGGGGCAATGTCATTCTTTCTGACAGCAGCATAGAATTCCATTGTGTACAAATACCACATCTTGTTGATCCACTCATCAACTGAGGGACATCTGGGTTGGTCCCATATCTTTGCTATGGTAAATAGTGCTGCAATGAACATCATTGTGCTAGTGGATTTAGTAGGTCCTTGTTTCTGGATGATTGGGTAAATGCCAAGTAGTGGAATTGCTGGGTCATAGGGGAGTTCTATGTTTAGCCTTTTGAGGAACTGCCATACTGCTTTCTATAGTGGTTGAATGAGTTTGCACTCCCACCATCAGTGTAGTAGTGATTCCTCCTGGCTGCATCCCCTCCAGCATCTATTGTTATTAGATTTCTTAATCCTGGCCATTCTAACTGGAGTGAGGTGGAATCTTAGAATTGATTTGATTTGCATTTCTTTTATGGCCAGAGATGTGGAGCATTTCTTCATGTGTCTATAGGTCATTCTTATTTTTTCAGAGAACACTCTCTGTAAGTCTTTGGCCCATCTTTTAATGGGATGGTTTTTTTTTGGAGATTAGTTTGGGAATGATTCAATTTTTTGAGCTGTTGATATATTTTAGATATGAGGCCTTTGTCCATTGTATGGTTAGTGAAGATCTTCTCCCACTCTGTAGGCTTTCCAGTTAATTTGCTAGCTATGTCCTTTGCCACACAGAAGCTCTGCAGTTTAATGCAGTCCCACTTATCCAGACTTCTCTAATTTGTTGTGTTTCTTGGTCCTTATTAAGAAAGTTTCAACCTGTGTCAAGGAGACCTAGTGTATCTCCTATTATTTCTTGTAAAGTTTTCAGTGTATTTGCTTTTACCTCAAAGTCTTTGATCCATTTGGAGTTATTCCTGGTGCAGGGTGACAAAGAAGGATCTAACTTTAGTTTTCTGCAGGTGCTTAACCAGTTTCTGTCAGCACCACTTGTTGAATAGGCTGCCTTTCTTCCATTCTATTACTTTTTTTTCTCCCTTATTAGGTGGCCATAGGTCTGTGGGTTAATATTTGGGTCCTCAGTTCTATTCCATTGGTCTTCAGGCATGTTCTCGTGCCAGTACCATGCTGTTTTGGTCACTATGGCTCTGTAATAGAGTCTAAAGTTTGGTATTGAAATTCCTCCTGCGCTGTTCTTTCTGCTAATAAGTGTTTTTGCTATACGGGGTCTTTTATTATTCCATATGAAATTTTGGATTGCCTCTTCTATTTCTTCAAAGAATGACATTGGGATATTGATGGGTATTGCGTTGGATTTGTAGATAGCCCTTGGCAAGATTGCCATTTTCATGATGTGAATTTTTCCAATCCAGGATCATGGAAGGTTTTTCCATTTCCTCAGTTCTAATTTCCTTTGTCAGGGTTTTTAAGTTTTCATCAAAAGGGTTCTTTACATTCTTAGTTAATTCCTAGGTACTTTATTTTCTTTGAGGCTATTGCAAAAGGAGTTGCTTTACTGATTGTTGCCTCGTTCCTCTCATTGTTGGCAAATAGGAAGGCGGTTGATTTTTAAGGGTTAATTTTATACCCTGCTACCTTGCCAAAATTTTGAATCAGGTCAAGCAGCTTGGGAGTGGAGTCTATAGAGTTCTTTAAATACAGAATCATGTCATCTGCAAAGAGTGAAAGTTTTACTTCCTCTTTCCCTATTTGGATCCTCTTTATGATTGCTTCTTGCCTTATTTCTTTGGCTAGGAATTCTAAAACTATGTTAAAGAGGAGTGGAGAGAGTGGGCATCCTTTTCTTGTTCCTGATTTTAGAAGAAATGGCTTTAGCTTTTTGCAATTAAGTATAATGCTATCTATGGATTTGTCATACACAGCCTTTATTATACTGAGGAATGTTTCTAGATTATGTTTTGTGGTCAACATACAGAGTTAGTAAGTGTGTGTGTGTGTGTGTGTGTGTGTGTGTGTGTGCGTATGTGTATGTGCATGAGAGAGAGAGAAGGAGAGAGAAAGAACGAGAGAGAGAAATTGAGAATCCATTGTGGTTTGATGGCCTGGTTGTTTAAACGTCCATGGAGCTTTACTATCCTGAAAATAACTAGAAATCACTGGGCTGTGGATTCAAAGGGCAATGGAGCTCCTGAAGCATCTCAGTTAAATAAAAAATGGCACCACACTATAATTGAGAATCATTAACTCTTGAAATGTCTGTAAGTCTGTTTATTTTTTTTTCCTGAAGACTACACTACAGGGGGACAAGATGTAATGAGAGCAATTATGCTTGCCAAGTTTTCCTTTCTCTCCATGACAGGAAACATTATATTGGTTGTGGGCAAAGACCTAGTATTTTGTCAAATTAAGATGGAGAGACTACTGGAAGCTCAGAGTGAACATTTGCCAAGTTTCCAATGGTTTGAAAATCTAGAATTTTTACCTTTATTCTCAAATCCTTAGCCACCTTTAACAAGGAATTTTGTGTCTGTGCATGCTGATTGTGGGGGTTGACCTCATGGTCTGGATAGTGTCCCTGGCTTATTTTGTTCAAGGCTAGTGCTCTGTCACTCGAACCACAACACCACTTCTGGCTTTTTGGTGGTCAGTTGGAGATGAGAGTCTCATTGACTTTCTTGCCTATGCTGCTTTGAACCATGGTGCTGAGATCTCAGCCTCCTGAGTAGCTAGGATTATAGACATGAGCCATCAGTGTCCAGCAATCAGGAATTATTATTATTTTTACTAAGTTTATAGTATTTTAATTTTCTGTAATAAACTATGTAAAAATCTAATCTTACATTTTCAAATTTATCTATAATTTTAAGAAATTCTAGGAAAAAAGTAGAAAATGAGATATTAAAAAAGTTCACGAGACAATGGAGTGTTTGGAAAAAGCCAGTAGGCAACTGAGAACTACTTGTATAAAAATGGTTAAAGCAGCAAAGGCAACATACATCAAAAAATAAAAGTCTATAATTTTATGTTTGAAACTGCCAGCAGTAGGGTACTTTTCCATCCATTATTGTCATCTGAGTATTTTCATGTTTTTTTGTGCCTCTGGGTATTAAAATGCATCTAATCTACCACCCACAAAAACCATTACCATAAACAATAAAAAATGAATTGGTCAGACTGCACAGTGATAGCCTTAAAATTGCTTTTGTAAAATGCAGATAGAATGAGAAAGTTGGTCCAAGAGCAGTTTGCATTTATAATACAATGAATTGTTCTTGGACTTTAATTCTGGGACTGTTGTCCTTTTCTTAACAAGAAAACATCTGTGTCCTGTTACTTACAAAGAAAAAAAAAATCTCTCAGTTTTCCGAAGTTAAAATTTACAATTGTATCTACTGCCTTTGAGAGAATTCGGATGATTTATCTTCTATAGAAGCATATGTTCCAGTGGCACAGATCATTTATCTGGCAAAGGTGGTAGAAAGTTTGCTGCTGAGTATCTTTGCCCTCTTTCAGGATCTCTCAGAAGGGCTGCCCTCTCTCTCTGACCTTGAGAATGTAAGAACTTTCCTGAAGGGCAAGGACGACCAAGGTATCATCTCTCCAGTGCAGTTAGGACTATGGTATACACAGCTTTAGTGGAACTGAGACAACACGTTCTTCATCTAACTTTCAGAAAGAAGCAAGAGGGACCAAATATCTTTACTATCTGTTTGTATTATTTTTCTTCTTTTCTTCTATCTTGTGGTTGGGAAGCGTCTGTTTTACTTAGGACTAGCACTCAACCATTTTAAGCCACAACACTACTTCTGGATTTCTGGTGGTTAACTGGAGATCTGTCTTACTGCCTTTCCTGCCTGGGTGAAAGTTGAACTGTGACCCTCTCATTTCAGCCTTCTGAGTAGCTAGGATTACAGGGGTGAGACACAACCACCTAGTTTATTTTCCTTTTATTCCTCAGTTTTATGCCTTTTAGATGATGAACTATTAGGATCAGATGATTTATTATTCATGACAGTGAAAACTGGGAACAGAAAGTTATTTTTGTGACTCAATAAAATCAGGATAGGTAGTTGACAATGTTGGGAAGGAGGCAAAAACTTCATGGTATGAAGATAATGTGAGATAATTATTTGAGTCTCCAAATGACTTTCTATCTTTATTTTATTAGTACTTTGAAGTTGCTCTTACTGTGATGTATTGTGATAACGATGTATTGTGATAACATTGAGTGTGGTGTTTCACATGAATTTGACCTTGGCTGTCCAACATTCCCTATGGAGAAAGAGCAAATATGGCATCTCATGTGGTGTTTGAAAGAAACATCGAATGATCTTTGTTATTTCACACAACAGGTCATTTGTCCTGAGGAGACTGGCTGTTGGGAAAGTTCCCAGACACCACTGAGGAATGTTCAAGGGTCAATCAGGGGTAGAGAAAGGGTAAGGGAAGGGTCAAGAACTGAGGAGAGTCCCATTCAGATCCTTGGTGAGCTGCAGGTGAGTCACCTCCCACACTGGGCTTCGATTTCCTCCTCAGTCCAGTAAAGGAATCCACAAATGATTTCTCATGTCCTTTCACCTTTGGCATGGTGTGGTACTGAATGAAGAACTAGAATGAGGCAGGTGGGCATCTAAGGTCTGATTCTTTTTAAGACAGTCATCTTCTTTTCTTGAAGGTAAAGGAACAAAATCCTTAGCTCAGATCACTTTCAGAGACATTTAAAAGGCTCTGGTCCAGGCCTGGTTCTCTGTTAGGGAACACTGTGGAGGACACTGTCGATACCTCTCCTAATAGGCAAGTGTCTTTTAAATTATGTTTCTGGTTGAAGGTTGGGCCTCGGTACATGCAGAGATCGTAAATGATCCAAGCTCAAGTACCAGCCATGATTGATAAAGCCCAATGAGAGCTTGAAGCCCTGACTCTAAAGCTTCAGTAACTGGTACAAAAGAAAACAAAAAAACAGCCAAATATGTACACTGATATTAGCAAGGTAGGGTACATAGGAAACTCACCTCTCCCTGAACTCCATTTCCTTGTAGACAGTTTTGTTTTCTCAATACTTGGAGCTTATTAAAGATTCTGTACTATCTTAGGTGTTTCTGCCTCTTTCAACCTGTTGCTCTCCTATTAAGTACCTATATTTCAGGGTCCAGTGTAATTCATCAAGGCATTTATCATAATTTCTAAGTCTAAGTAAAAATTTTCAGTAATAGTAATCATTTTCACCAAATGATTGCTTTCTTTCTTTTTTTTTTGCCAGTCCTGGGCCATGAACTCAGGGCCTGAGCACTGTCCTTGGACTTTCTCAAGGCTAGAGCTCTACCACTTGAGCCTCAGCACCATTTCTGGCTTTTTTCTATGTATGTGGTACCAAGGAATTGAACCTGGGTCCTCGTGCACGCTAGGCAAGCACTCTACCACTAGGCCAAACTCCAGGCCCAAATGATTGCTTTCTTGTTCTCACTGTTGGAACTCTTTGGGTTGATATGAAATGGGAGCTGTCTAGATGTAAAACTTTCTGCTCTGAAAGGATGAATACAAAGATGGAGGCAAGCTAGTACTGGTGGCTTACTCCTGTAAATTTGGCTTCTTAGGAAACTGAAAGCGGAGATTGTCTCTTGAGACCAGCTCCCAAAGAAAAGTTCCTGAGACTTTATCTCAGAAACAAGCAGTAATAAAAAAATAGTAAAAATACCAGTGACTCAAGTGATAATGCACCAGCCTAAAAAAGCACAAGGCTCAGAGCTCAAACTCTAGTACTTCATACAACAATAACAAAAAAGACAGAGGCAGAGTAGAAACTTGTTCTTAATTACATGAACTACTGGAAAACTGTTTTGTGTGCTAGACCCTCTCAACTCAATGCCCCCTCAAGTCCATACTGTATAAACAGTCATAGGAAATGGACATAGATATAGACATTTTATTTAGGCCCAGTCGACATCCCAGTAAAATTTTTTTCATCAGTTTAGTCTATACAGCTATATTAGTTCTTTCCAAGTTTCCATCTACACTTGAATAAATTATTCCTCTTCTCCATGCTCCATCCTCCTTGTGGTAGTTGGCAAACTGTCCTAATTTGAATTTAATCATTTATTAAATAAATACCCATTCACCTGAACTCATATATGGCCATCATTTTAGACACCAAGGATTTATGCATGAATAAGATAGAGTTAAAAAAAAAAACCTTCTTCCTTTATGGAGCTTACTTTGTATTGAGAGAAGAATTAGAAAATGAGAGAAAATATATGAATTGGACGAGGCTAAGGAAAAAAGAAGATAGACGAAAGGGGCAACAAGCAAATGTTATTAGATAATGACATTTGATTAGACATAAGGAGACAAAGGAAGATGGTGGATGAGGGGAACTGATAACAATTTCATTGCTGTTCTTTACAACTGGAAGAATACCATTGTCACTTACTGAGATGTGAAAGGCCAAAGGAGGAATAAAACATCTGGAGCTGGATGTTGAATGTGATGTCTCAGAGATGTGAGATGTCTGTTAAATATTCAAATGCAGATGTCAGCAATTGGGAAGAGGTCTATAATAGAAAAAAAAGAAAGGAAGAAATTTCTCTATTCAATGGAGCACTGGAGGCTCAGGACTATAATTATAGTTATTCAGGAGTCTAAGAACTGGAGGATTATGATTTGAAGCCAGTCCAAGCAGAAACATCTGTCAGACTACATCTCCAAGTCACAGGCTGGAGGCATAGCTCAAGCATCACATTGACAGCCACAAGCAAGAAAGATGAATGAGAGTATGAAGCCCTGAATTGGAGTTCTGGTCACAACACACAAATCCATCAAAAATAGGTGATCACATCTTTGTACTGGGCTTCTGTTAATGATGGACTATGCTAAGCAGCTCAAGAGAAGGGGATGTTTATTAGCCCCACTTAATTCTAATGGTATGTTTATTTTCCTAGTGTGATGTGTTTTAAGTTGTGTAAGTCCTTTGACATTCTGTCTATCAAGACAGTCTATGTCTCCACCTCCCTGGCCCTCGGCAAGACTTCCACATTGCCTCCACCAACTGGGAATGACAGAAGTGATGCTATGGGCTTTCAAGGCTAACATATAAGAACAAATACAATTTCTGTCTTTGTCTTTGGGAGGTGGCCCAGGTGCAGAGCACGAGGCTCCACATGTAATCCCAAGCTGACGGCTAGCACCAGCTCACCAGCCATGTTGAATGAAATATCCAGGACACACATTCCCCATCGAAAGTGTCAGAATCTGGGGCCTTTGACTCTGAAGGTGGAGTTCTCATGTATCTGTGCTGTACAAAAACTCAATATGTGGGGCACAAGCAGAGAATGGATCTGTACTAGACACCGAACCTGCTAGTGTATTATCCTCCCACTTCTGGGAATTGTGGAAAATAAGATTTGATTGTTTATAAGCTACGCAGTTTATAGTACTTTGTTATATGGCATTTTGCTTTATAGTACGTTGTTATAGCAGCCTGAATGAACTAAGCATATGTAATAAACTATTAGCAGTGTTTCAGGATAGTGAGAATTAGTGAATCTTTTTTTTTGCTTCATTTTGTTTATTCTGTAATTAACGTGCAATGCATTTCTCATCACATTACATATCCTTAAAATAAATTCAGGAATCTGAGTCTTTAACTCAGAAAAAAGATGTCAAGATTTAAGCTACTGCTTTACACTAAACTATAATGAATATTTTCCGTGTATCTAAAATTATTCACAGAGTGTGCAGAATGGAAAGGTGGGGCAGAAACTAAGAATTCCCCCAGCATCCAAAGCCTTCATGGATTAATTAAATGAAAGAGGTATTGATTCAAAACCCAGAGCTCTAGGCCCCAAAAGATGATGTAAGTAGGCTGAGATCCAAGAAAGGCACGCATGCACCTCTCTCCCTCTCCCTCTCCCTCTCCCTCTCCCCCTCCCTCCCTCCCTCCCTCTCCCTCCCTCCCTCCCTCCCTCCCTCCCTCCCTCCCTCTCTCTCTCTCTCTCTCTCTCTCTCTCTCTCTCTCTCTCTCTCTCTCTCTCTCTCTCTCTCTCAAGGCCCATAGGTGATTATAGTGCAGGAAAATGAGCAAGACCTTGGGCAACAGATCTGAAGAAAAGGACTCCATGAAGGGCTCAAGTAAAATAAAAACAAAATGAGATAGCCGTACTGGGAAGTCAGAAGATCTTGAATAAATTATGTTAAAAAATAAAAACCAGGGGCCGGGAGTTTGGCCTAGTGGTAGAGTGCTTGCTTAGCATGCACCCAATCAGGTGCGTTCCTCGGTACCTACATACATAGACCCAGGTTCAATTCCTCAGTACCACATACATAGAAAAAAAAAGCCGGAAGTGGTGCTGAGGCTCAAGTGGTAGAGCTCTAGCCTTGAGAAAGTCCAAAGTCCAAGGACAGTGCTCAGGCCCTGAGCTCAAGCCCAGGACTGGCAAAACTAAATTAAAAAAAAACGAAAACAAAAAAACTCATCATAGGTATATTGTGATGAAACAGTACACTCACCATCCTGGTTACACGTGAGAGTCACCTAATGAGTTTTAAAAATGCAAGAACAGGGCCGGGGACGTGCCCTAGTGGGAGAGTGCTTGCCTAGCATGCACAAAGTCCTGGGTTCCGTTCCTTGGCAACCCCTCCACAAAAAAACCTGGAAGTGGTGATGTGACACAAGTGACAGGGCGCTAGCCTTGAGAAAGCGCAAGGACAGTGTCAAGGCCCTGAGTTCAAGCCCCAGGACTGGCAACTCCCTCCCTCCAAAAAGAAAACAGCAACAAAAAACATCAACAGCCATGCACGGGCAGCTCACGCCTATGATCCTAGTTTCTCAGGAGGCTGAGATCGGAGGATCATCGTTCCAAGCCAGCCTGGGGGAAAAAGACAGACTCTTATCTCTAATTAACCACTGTTGCTCAAAGTGGCACAGCTCTAGCCTTAAGCGCAAAAGCTCAGGGACAGAGCCAGGCCCCGAATTCAAGCCCGGTGACTGACAAAAACACAAACACACACCCTAAATACTACCCAAGCATGGGGGTATCTTCATCAAGGCTGAAGGTGTGCCAACCGGTGAGAACCAGAGAGAAGGAGGAGTTGCTCTACAGGCAACAGACAAAGAAGGAAAAGAAAAATGAGGAAATAAGACTTAAGAAAACACCCTCTCACCCTTTAATTCCTGCTCTGATTGTCATTTACTGGTGAAGTGTCCTCTATAAAGCAATTGGGAAGTTAGAGAATGGACACAACTACATATAACTTATCTGGGGATTTATTACCGAGTTTTGACAGAGTAATAATAAATAAGCCAATAAAAAATCAAAAGCAATTTGGAAACTAAAAATGACAATTTCTGGCATGCATATTATGTAGCCCAGTGGATGTAGTTGAGGGGACTTTTCTGTTTCCTTTATTTTTATGAAGATATACTTGCCAGCAAACACATGGTGCCCTCAAAGTAAGGCAACAGCAAATAAGCTTAATTGAAATGACCAAGTGAGTATTTTAGGTTTGTTAAAAGGCAGTCCATCTCTGCTGGGTTTGGGTAGCTCACACCTGTAATACTAGCTACTCAGGAGGCTGAGATCTGAGGATCAAGGTTCAAACCTAGCCTGGGGCAGGAAAGTTTCTGAGCCTTTTCTCTCCAATAAACTACTCAAAAAAGCTGGAAGTGGTTCTATTGCTCGAGGGGTAGAGCGCTAGCATTAAACACAAAGAGGTTCAGGGACAGGGCTTATTCCCTGAGTTCAAGTCTCAGGGCCAGCAAAATAAATAAATAAGCGGAAACATTATGTAATGATCAAGTGGAACAAATTTGTAGCTGAAAGAAGAGAATGGAGAGCAAGGGACAGATGCTCGCTGTAGGTCAAAGGGCATCATTTTAGGAAGAGGTAAAAGGTTAAGAAGGGCCAAGAGAATTGCATAAGGTATTGCCAAAGAAAGTGCACCAAAGAAGGCACCAGAATAAAAACTCAGGCAAAGTATTCCTTGTCTATAGTATTTAGGACCAGAAGTGTTTGGATGTCTTGGGGGAGGGGCCCTATTTTAAACATGCAATTCATTTGGTTTTTTATGCATCTACTATGTATAGCATTCTCTGAAGGTAATTTCATGTAGTATTTTTAAAAATAATTTTGTGCTTATGGTATACATTTTTCAGTGTATGGCACATAAGATACTGGGGGAGGGGGATACCTAGCTTGCCAAATCATTCTGTACATTACAGGATATATAACCTTTTAATTTTCTTCCTGTTAGCTGCCTACAGCTCATCTGCTTGCACTGTGGCAAGCAACTGCTGTTAAAATATCTAAATAGCAGCTGGGTGCGGTGGCTCATGCCTGTAATCCTAGCTACTAAGAAGGCTGAGATCTGAGGATCGAGGTTCAAAGCCAGCCTGGGCACTAAAGACTTATCTCCAATCAATCACTGGAAAATGGGAAGTGGGGCTGTGACTCCAGGGGTAAAGAGGTAGCCTTGGGCTGAAGAGCTCAGAAACAGAGCCCAGGCCCAGAGTTCAAGCCCTATGACCCACAAATAGCCATTGGCAGAAAGGGTTTCTACTCTGTATGGTATCAGGTCAGAGCTCAAAATCTTGAATTTTGAAGGCTGGGGGTGTAGTCCAGTTGTAAAGCACTTGTTTATCTTGCTTGAGACTCTGGTTCAGTCCATACTATTGAAAAAATAAATAAATATTGGAATTCTGTACTGTTTCAGATTAGTGATGTGTTGTAAGTGGGTTTTTGCTTCACATTAGAGAGGCAAAGTAAATATAATATACAAATATAGTTAGTGGTAGTCAGTAATTACAGGATGTATCAATATTGATAATCAATATAGAGGATAAATGAATAAAGCTAGATGGACCTAACTTGCCAACAGAAAAAATTTTCAAACTGTCTCAAGTAGCCAAAACCCAACCAAGTGTTGTAGATAAGTGATACACTTAAAATTTAGCCACCTAGAAAGCTAAATATAAAAGGGGAGGCACTAAATAGAAAATGGAAATAGATGGAAGTTAAGCTCACGATTTGAAAGTAGACTTCAAGTTCAAAACTAGAGATGTACACAGAAAATTCTGAGCTATAAAAGTCTCTGAATGTAGAAAAAAACAATCCAACATTACTCATAAGATAAATGTAAACTAAAACTATACTGAAGTGCCATTTCTTATCTATTAACTAGCCACATCAAATCTCCCTAAATCCTATCGGTATTTGGCCTTGACAGCTACTACTATAATTCTATTAGGCAGTAGGTCAGTTTTGTGTAAATTACCTATTGATTTATCCCCAGGCTAGCTGAAGGATTTTATCAATATGCAATTGAAGAACCCAGGATTGTAAAGCATTATCTTTTGATCACACATATTTAATATATACTTGTGAAATGTTTCTAATACATTTAGTATATATATATATATATAGCTTTGGAATTATTCTAATATTTAAAAAATATTAAAATCTATTACTTCATTTGGAAGGATAAACTGAAACTGTAGCTTATACATACATATTGTCATATGACTGTATCTTTAGTTTGTCTAATTGTCCCTAACAGGGTAAGGGACACTATTGTCTTGTTTTAATGAAAAGAAGTTATATTCAGGTGAAGTTTCGTTGAGTTTATACTGCAGAATGACATAGTAAAATAATATGAATATTTTTATTTATTTATTTATTTTGGTTTCACTATCAGAACTCTCCCTAATTCCCGATGATGGCATTAGAGGTGGGAAGTTGTTGGAAGTAGGACATGGGAGTGGAGCCTCAGAAGGGAGGAATGTCATGTGAGATCAAAGGACCAAACTAGTTGGTAAGGAAACAGGAAGGAGGCAGTCACCAGAGAACCAGAAAAGACCCTCCCTGAGTCCAACCACCCGGATAACCTGATCCTGTGCCTCAGACTCCATGACTGAGCAGGCTTAGCCATTCAGCCCAAGAGTTTTCATTACAGCCCCAAAAGTAAGATAGGTGTCTCCAATTAAAAAATGTGTATATGACATTCAAATATAGAACAGTGGTTCTCAAATGGCACGTTTGCTTTCCTTAAGGGGATTTCACAGTGTCTGAAGATGTCTCACAGCCCCAGTGCTGATTCAAGGCAGGGAATAAATGCTTGTGAATATTGTACAATGCCCGGCTCCCCTTAACCTGCTTCCAAGATGTGAGGAGTGACTATGCCACAACCCGGATGGAGACAGCCACCATCTAGCTTGTAATCTTTATTTCCTTTAAGCGTTTTCTGTCTTTCATTTGGCACACACTTAAGGAGCAGGACACGGAAGTACAGTTATTTTAGAACAAGTAACACATGCTACTTAGAGTATGAAGTATTTGAATAGCACTGGGACATGTACATTGGCTCCAATCTGACTCAGATTTGCAATTGAGACACATTAAGTGTGAATGGCCAAGGTGAGACAGTTTCTAATGAATCTCCACATCACTAAGTAATCCAGCCAGTTACCATAGAAACATTCACACCAGCACAATGGCGCTCCTCCAAGAATGTATTTATTTACATGAAAACACCATTTTATACAAATATGGCAAATCTTACAGAAGGGTCTGTCTAAGCCTGCCTTCTCCACTCCCTTATTTTTCTTCATTTTCCTTTCCTTTTGGTATCAGAAGTAAAATGTTTCAGAATGGGTGAAGGAAATGGAATCTGCTTTTGTCTCTCCCCACCTCCAATTACTTCTCACTAATGTCATTCTTCAAAAAAAAGTCTTGCCCAAGGTTATTTTATTTAATTTATTTATGTAATACAGTATAGAAAGCTATCATGACATAAGCAATGATTCTATACAATCATCCTGCAGAAATTTGTTTTTGGAGAATTCTTGGTAATTTGAGACCAGCAGAGCACCCCTACCCCACCCATAAAAGTGCTTACAATGACCAGGGATTTTTTTTTTAATTAAAGATCCAAAGATACATGGATCAAAAAGTTCAAATTCCCAATGCCTAATGTGTGCACATAAAACAGGCACAAAGAAATAAATGTGTATCTTCTTAATTCCTATATCACAAATATAGCAGAAGCAGCAAACTGTACAATAAATGCAATCATGGGGGAAAAAAGTTCTCTAAACCATTTGGAATACTTAAAAAATTTACTTTTAAAATGCATAGTGATCAGGAAAAGAATGCTTAGGCAAGAGAAGCAGCTAAACTCCCACATTCACATGAAGCATCCCCCATCGACTCTTTTAAAGCATATTTCAAGTAGGACTTAATTGGGCCACAAAGCACAAGAATAATATACATTGGGCTAAGGGTCTATGTATGTGATAAATAATCAGGAGAGAATCTATTCATGCACTATATTGGTATAGCTAAGTTCTTTACAGTACACAAAATCCATTAATAATGTAGTATAGAGACCAAAATGTAATGAGAGAGAGAGAATACATTACTGATTTGTATATGAGTTCAAGTTCAGGCATCTACTTGTGTTACAGCATGGCTGTCAGAAGGCGATCATGAGTAAATAATAAAACAGAAGGGTTTGTTTGTACTTTTCCCCCACATTATTCTAGAAATGAACACCGACGGGTAGTGAAGCAATGGTTTTGCTGTCCAACTTCAGAGGCTACTGTGGCGGCAATCTAGTTCTGCATCTGCTCGAAGAACTTGTAAGTTGGATTCTCGTAGCCATTCTGCTGCATCTTGGAGAGGTGGCGCTCCTCGGGCGTCACAGCAGCATCAACCTGGGAAGTATGGACAATGAAAAATCAACATCAATGGGCACACACATCAGAGAAGATCCATGTGGCACAGCTGGAGACAGGCTTTCAGAATGCACATAACACTACTAAAGTAGTAGAGCGAGAAAGTGTGTGCAGTGTTCTTTGGCTAGGATTGCTGGACACCCTTGATTGACATCTCCTTTTCTACTTGGCTATCTGCAGAGAACCTTTGTCCACCAGTCATGCAGATGCTTGCTCCAGCCACCAGGTGGCGATGAAAACCTTGATGATTAACTAGGTAATTCTGTTTAGTGACCTGTTTTGTCTTCCCGGTTGGCTAAAACAGGGCACCCAGACCCATGGAAGTTTGCTTTCATGGCATATACATCCATAAGCTAGAAAGGAATATCAGAGAGTGCTACGGAATGTATACTATGTATTTTTCCCCCCGACAACATAGCAAGGAATCCTCAATTTCTTGGAGTGCAGGGCTTTCTCATGACTATTGTCTGCTGATGACTATCATCTGTCTGTTCCCATCACATCTATGTATATGTGCATGCATACCTACATACAAAGTCTGCTTAGGCTAGCTTCGAACCACAATCCTCAGATCTCAATCTCCTAGGTAGCTAGGATTAGAGGCATGAACCATCTGTGTCCAGCGACATTTTGTATTTGTAAAGATAAATAAGTGCGGACGCGGTGGCTCACGCCTGTAATTTAGCTACTCATATTGCTGAGATCTGAGGATTAAGGTTCAAAACCAGACCGAGCACAAAAGGACCTGAGACTCTTATCTCCATTTAACCTCTAGAAAACAGGAAGTGGGGCTTGGCTCCAGGGTAAGGCAGTAGCCTTGAGCTGAAGAGCTCAGGGACAGCACCCATGCTGAGTTCAAGCCCCCAAATAATAAGTAAGTATGTAAGTAAATAAATACAGGTCTAAAAGTCTTAATGGATAGGATAAAAGGAAATCTAGAGTAAAAACACAGTGCCCTAGTATTTCATTTTCCTGCAGTGTGTCCTGACTTAAATTTTCCATTCATAGAAGAGGCAGCCTGCTGCTGTGAACTGTTCCTGTGTCCTATCCCATGACAATGGCCTGCAGTCACAGGGGCACTGAGCAAGAACACTCCAAAGTGTCACATACACAGCTCGAGTGGATGTTCTGGCATCCCTGTCCTATGGGGAAAGATTCACTCATGTTTTCTCCAGTCTTTCTAGCTTCCTTCCACCTGAACCGTTGTCAACAAATGAGGTCACTAGGCTTTAATTGGCCATTGTATAATTAGCCTGCAGGCTTCCAAGTTAGAACACCATCCTTAAAGCTGATCTCCCGACAATGAGTGACTTTTTTCACTCCATCTTGGCTTGCCAGTGAACAGCCAAGCTGTAGTGGCAAGCCTCTTGAACTTGGACACTATTTTTCCTCTGTACCACAGCCAACTGAGAATGCAGGAAAAAAAAAAGGCTAGGGTTTTCTTCTTTTTCTTTCTGCTTTTTAAAAACCTTGCTTTGGAGAGAAAGGACACAACTTCCTTCAGTTTTTATTTTTTTGAGTATAAAAAGAATTCTGACTGCTTGCCTGTTATAGTTATTATACTTTTATTTCCTCCAGGACACCTATCAGCCTTCCCACTGTCAACAATTATTTGCAGGGGAACACAGAGCAATTAGGTAGTCTTATCCAATCCTCTTCAAACTTCAAGGCCAAACTTAGAGCCCTCCCAGAAATGCAAGGCTCAGAGGCCGGCATGCAACTCAGGCACTTAGATTTCCGGTGCCCACTGGCCTCAGTCCTTATGCTAATCCTCAGTGCCACTTACTGCTGGGAGGAGCAAAAAAAGTTGCAGTACCTACACATGGTGTTTTTCTTTCTTTCTCTCTTCTTCCTTCCCTCTTCTCTCTCTCTTCCCTCTCAGTACTAGGGATTGACCCAGTGATAGGCAAGCACTTGAACCATGCCCAACCTATTTTGTTCGTATTTCAGTTCTGAGGCAGGGATAGCCCAGGCTGGCCCCAGACTTGTGATTCTCCTGCATCTGCCTCCTGCCTACCTGGGGTCATGAGCCTGTGAGCCCATGGGTCAGCACACCTGGCTACATATGTACTTTCAACAGCCGGTGTCTATGTACATTACTGTACAAATGCATTATCCGGCAATGGGCTCTGCAGGATCCTGGGAATCAGAACAGCATGGGTACTTTGGGTGGCACCAGGAGTCTCTACCACCTCTAAGGATCCCCCTGGCTTCAATCATTTCTTGCCTTCATTCTTCCTTTCTTTTTATGTTTCAGAATCTAGGACAGTGTGTCAAATTCCTTTCCTCTATATTCCAGAGTTATGGCTTGGTAACTAACCAAAACCAACATTAACCTGGGCTGGAGAAGTATGTTTAGGAGGTAAGGCGGTATCCTGCACACAAGAGATACCATTTTCTATTCCTTAAGGTTAGCTTGGAGTAACAAAAATGAACGAGTGTAAGTGTAAATATAACACTACATGTCAGGAATTCACAAGCCTCACCACAGACCTTGTACACAATGGGAGACTGCTAAAACTCAAGATGCTGAGCCTCCCAGTAGGGGATTCTGTTTACACCTGGGACTTGGGGAGCAGAGGAGCTGGGAGAAAGGTCATTTTAGAAAAGTCTCAAGTACTTTGAGAAGTCCCATGGATTTCCAAGTGTGTGTTTGCAGGGAGCAACATTGGTGGAGCCCACTTCCTGCTTTCACTACTGGGCATCATTGTGTCGCTCCAACTCATGTCATATAGAGGTATGAATCTGTTCATATTAGATTTTGGACTCAGGGTCTCACACTTGCTTGGTAAGCACTCTACCATTTAAGTCATGCTTTCAGCCCTTTTGGTTTGAACTAGTTTTCAGCCATGGTCTCACGTTTTTTTGTTTTTTTTTTTTTGCCAGTCCTGGGCTTGAGCTCAGGGCCTGAGCACTGTCCTTAGACTTTTTCAAGGCTAGCACTCTACCACTTGAGCCTCAGCACCACTTCTGGCTTTTTTCTATGTATGTGGTACCGAGGAATCGAACCCGGGTCTTCATGCAGGCTAAGGCAAGCACTTTAACCACTAGGCCAAACTCCCGGCCCCGGTCTCACATGTTTTGTTGAGGCCTTTGATCACGATTGTCCTATTTAGTTGGGAATCCAGTGTGTGCCACTGCTCAGGTTGGTGGTTCAGATGGGAGTCTTGATGTTTCACCCAGGCTTGGCCTCAATCTTGATCCTCCTGTGAGCTACAACTCTCTGCTCATATTCTGGTGAAAGTCGTAACCTCCTAGGATCTCAAACTGTGACCACATTGGGAGATAAGGCTTTCAAAAGGTTGTCACATCAGATACTGTAGCTGGTGTCATTCCTGATCTAGTACGTTTTCATGAAAGGGGTCAGTTATAAGAAGACCAATGGAAGTTGAGGTGAAGTTGTGGGAAAGAGTCAGCTATCTGCAAGAATCTAAGGAGGTCTCAGAAGAAGCCAACCTTGCTGATACTTGATCTCACTTTCTGCCTGCAGAACTGGGAGAAAATTTCTAGTCTGGGTGTAGTGGCTCACACATGTAATCCCAGATATTCCACAGGCAGAGATCATGAGCATCATGGTTCAGGGACAGCCCAAGTAAAAGTTTATCCAGATCCTACTTCAACAAATAAGCTAGGCATGGGGTGATTGCCTATGATCCTTGCCATTTGAGAGACAGAGGTAGGAGGATCACAGTCCAAGGTTGGTTCTGGCCACAAATACAAGATCCTAGCTAAAAAATAACCAAAGGAAAGAAGGGCTGGATCATGATTCAAGTGGGCTTGCCAGAGTGAGGTCCTAGTTTGAACTACTGTGCTAGGAAAAAGAAAAAAAAGAAAGTTCTGTCATCTAGTCCACCCAACCTGTGCTATTTTGTTATGGCAGCCATAGCAAGCCAAGATGGACAATTTCACTGGGTGATAATTCTCATAAGGAAGCTTGCTTTTTGGAAAGATAAACCATCAATATAAGACCAAGTAAAAGAGAGACAGTCACAATAATGAAATTAAAAGGGAATTTTGAATTAGTCAACTTAAAGGCATATTTCCAAGTAAGGAAATGAATTGGGAAAAAAAGATGGAGAAGAAATGAGAGAAATGGATGCTGTTGGTAACAACTTTTAGGGGACACCAGCGTTAGCTATACTACTGAAGGAAGAGCAAACCTCAGTGGCCCGGCAGAACTACTGTTTCCTTTAGGAGCTCATTCTCTAGTCCTGAATCTTTTCTCTTTCTGCCTCCCACCCCCATTCCATTCATTATACTCTGTGTGTGTGCATGCGTGTGTGTGTTCAAGCACATCTAGATCTGTACACAGGAAAATGGTTCTATACCCAGTTCCAACTCTCGCCAGCACCTCTGAAACCAGGCATAATTCTAAGTATTACTTTGGTAATTTCAACACAAATTATAAATTGATGTATCAACCCACAATCTCCATGCTTTGATCATTATATTCACAATAATGAAAACCCACGTAAGGGAAGAACAGGTGTAAACTCAGGCCCAAGGAAGAACATGCATCACACCTTTTCCCCTTACATCTTTGAGCAATGCTCAGTAGCATTTCTTCCTCTCCTGGTCTTCCTTTAATTCCCTCTTGCAAATTCACCTCTGACTTTACCTACCTCCACTACGCCATGATGGATGGATGTGTACTGTTTCTTCTTCAGCATCACTAAGGTGATGACAATCACCGTTGCTATGACAACACCGCCCACCATGAGTCCAATGATGGCTCCTTTGTTTGAACCCACATCCTCCGCAAAGAACACCTAGAAAACAAAGAAAGAGAAAGGGCTGTCATTGCAGGAGATCATCAGAGGAGGCTCGGGGAAAGCTTGAGAAGATCTGCTGTCTCGCAGGTCACAAGGACAATCCTTGTCTTTTAGAAAGATGAAGTTCTGGGGAGTCTACTCTCCTCATCATATGGCAGTGTTAGTCTGTAGATTCAGAACACTATGGCCAGTGCGCACGTGGTGAGTGGTAAGATGGGCGCTCTTGGATCTAGCAAGCCGTTGCAGCATAGCTTGAGATTCTAAAGGGAAGGCGGCATTGTACTGGTTGCGGTGGTTTAAAACTGGGGGACATGATGTGCGATTCATAATGACTCAGCCTTAGGTGCTCTTCAAACTCCTGTACCCTCAGGTCCTGGGAGAGACTTGTTCAATACACAATGACTCTGAAAGGAGTCAGAAGAAAAAGAAGACATTTTGTTGCCTATTTTAAACTGTAATAATTCAGGAAGGTCCTCATTAAGCTTGAGAAGCATAGGCCTTTTAAAAGCATAATGCTGCTTTAAATGGAAGAAGTGGTGAGTACAGAGAATCTTAACAGGCATGCTTTCTTTCCTGTGATCAGAAACCGAAACTTCAAGTGTTGTTTTATTTTTAGCATGGATTTGGACTAAATACAGATGGAAATCTGGGAAACATCATAAAGAAGAAATTAATTCAGTGTGATACATTTATTGCACTACATTTCTTCATATTGTTTTATAAAAGCAAGTCATTGCTTTTTTAAAACTTTATTTAAATGCAACAGTAGACGCATCCTGCAGCTTTATTATCGTTATATAAGGAGATGATTTAAAAAAAAGGAAAGAAAAACGGAAAACGCATGCCCCCATTCATTAGGTAGGCTGGTAGAAACAATTTTGTAAATAATTCTATCAACTGAGTCTCAAGATATCAAATGCCTGTTGTTCACTGCTGAAACTATCACTGAAGCAACCAGAAAAGGCAACATGACAATAGCAGATACGGCAAATTTCTCAAAGGATGTTACTGATAGGTATTTGCAGTGAAATTAGAAATTGTTCATAATGAGGCCTCTAAAAAGCTAGCTGAATATATTTATAAAAGGAAATCATTAATTAGCTAATGATACTGGAGTGAGGTAATCAGGAATAAATGTGAGTCTGGACATATCCCTGTGTCTTTAAGAACATACTGTAATTTTGTAATATTCACTGTACTAATTGTAGTACATTATCTTATCAAGTGGTTCAGCAGAGGGAGCCCGTGCCCCTAATTGCTGCTGCTGTCATTAGTTACTGTCGCATTATAGGAGGTGGTGTAATTACTGGGAAGGGATTATGGGACAGGCCAAGAACATGTGATGCTACACTTTCCTCTTCTGCCTCCTACCCCACCAGATCCCAATTCTTTACCAGTTCCTCCAGGCGTTTTAAAAAAAAAAATCTCAGCATCAGTCAGATCCAGAGCATCCAGATTATACAGTTACTAGTATAATATTAATTTGCCAGTGAAAACTATGCTTCAAAAGGCCGTACATCTTTTTATAAAATAGATGATGAGAGTTAACATGCAAAGCTGGGCCCCCAATTGGGTGGTTGCTTTGCCATCGTAACTTAGAAAAAAGAGGCATGAACAATAAAGGCATTTCTTTTGGAGATGAACAGAATACATAAACTATTCATAGATACTGGGAAAAACATTTATTAACTGAAAAAGGAGAATGCACAGGTGTGTGTCTGTGTATACACACACACAGTAACCCTCGCCCCCCCCCCCAAAAGCAGTGAAAGGACTTGAGAACATTTCTTAAATTAAAATGTTATTGCCAATACTCATTCAATGTCCTTCCTTTGGTTACTGATAACATGGAAGGTTCCTGAGCGCTGTGCAGCCTTTCCGCTATCTGAATTTCTAGGTGGTAGGGATATTATGTAATTACTACAATTGCTTGACTTAGATGTTTTGCTGTGTGTGTATCCTAATTCTAACATCAGGAGGAAGAAGAAAATATTTCTCTTTCGATTTTTGATGATCGGCACTCCTGCAAGGACCAGGGAGTCTTGCTCTCTTCTGGCCTCTACCTAACCTGGCAGCCCCATATCTTCCCTCTTACAGAGCTGAAATCATAGGAGGGAGGGAGCGGAAACATAGGGAGGGAGGCCAAAGAAGGAAGAAGAGACACTTTTCTATAAAGCTACTAAGTGTTAGCAGGTGTTTGAGGCTCTGCTCTGCCTTTTCAAATACACCTGTTATTTGACAATTCTGCATCTGAAGTGTTTGGGACGAAAGCATTTTACATGATAAATTTCACAACTTTTGCATATATGTAATACGTTCTCTTGGTGATGAGATAAAAGCTCTGTACACAAAAATCTACGTTTCATGAACATCTTATGCACCCAGCCTGAAGGTACTTATGCAATATTTTAAAAATAATTTAGTGCAGGAAACAACAGTTCGAGGCATGAAATGTCCTACTTGGGCATCCTGTCAGTGCTCACACAGTACTGGGTTTTAGAATATTTAGATTCTGGATTAAGAGTTCTAAACCTGGAATCTAGGAAATGGTGTGTGCTAATGAATATGGCAGCTATACTAAAATTAATTCCACTTGAAGTCCTTTGTAAGTTTACTTGCCTTCCTATCAGTCAGAAGTATGGAGTCCCTTTTCTTCATGTTTTCAAAATGATCTTACAGGCAGGCATTTCATTTTGGCTTTTATCGTGTGTTTGACCCAGTTGAACTCAGCTTACACTCAGCTTAACAGCAGGAATAAGGGCTGATGGGTCATTTGGCAGACAAGCAGTAGTTAGAAGAGGTAAAGTTATTTCTGCATACCAGTTTTTGATGGCGAACTTCAAATCCTGAGTCATGCCGGAACTCCGCATCCATCTTCACTTCTGAGATCTCTTCCGTCTTGATGTTTGTCAACCCAGAACCTGCAACAAACCAGAGTTATAATTCATAGGAGAAACAGTAACATAAGGAGACCAAAGTGACCCCAAACTTCTTTCTAGGCCTTAAAAGAAAATAGGTTAAGGGATTAAAATTATTTTTTTATATATTTAAATCATGTAAAAATAAAAATGAAAGAAGCCACAACCTAAGACTTAAATATCTGCTAGAATTTTAAAAATATGTGTGGAAGCTATCTCAGTGGAGACTGGGACACTGGCAAATATTGCTCTAGCAGATGTCGATTTATGTTTTTTTCTACTGTTTTCCTTCAGAAAACAACCACCACCCATACCAACATAATTCAAGGCTACCAAAGAGCATTAATTCCTTGGTTAGAACAAAAATGCTATTTTGGGGTTTGATTCCAATTATAAGTAAGTTATGCCCACATATGTACATTGAGAAGTAGTATAACAATTATGCAGTTTACTCAGTTAAGCATTCTGGTTACAGTGTGTCATTGGTTAACTGCTAAATATAGAGCTGGGTCTCATAAAATGCTTCCTTGGGACTAAAATATATATATATATTTTTTTTTTTTTGGTTGGTTATGGGTCTTGAACTCTGGGCCTGACATTGTCCTTGGGCTCTTCAGCTTAAGGCTAGCACTCTACCACGTGAGCCATAGTACCATTTCTGGTATTCTGGTGGTTAATTGAAGATAAGTCTCATGGACTTTTGTGCCCTGGCTGGCTTTGAACTGTGATCTTCAGATCTCAGTCTCCTGAGCAGCTAGGATTACAGGCGTGAGCCACTGGCAACCAGCTAAAACACTTTACAATCTACTCCTTCTTCCTTCTTTACACTTGCTGTGGGATTCTTACATCAATTGTCATGCTGAATTTCATTATTCAAACTATAAGCTGAAGTTTAGAATAAAATAAAATGGAATTTCAGAAACAAAACTGAAAATACAAAGTATAAACATCAGTTTCTATGCTGAACCATTAAAATATGAAAACTCAGAATTTTTAAGATTAGAAGAGCCTTGAAAACTACCTCCTTTAGGTGACTACAATCATAATGGTTAAAGAAAGTATATATGTGAAAATCGAACCAGATAATGGGATGGGTGGAGTGAATACAGATGTGGGTGAGGGTGGATTGATGGAAGAAAGGAGAGCCACCGATCAAGAAGCATAAATTGGCATGAATTGATAGCCTTTGTACAACCACTTGAGGATCACAAAAGTGAAAAAAAAAAAAAAAGCTCAGCACTATTAAATAAAACCAACAACCAAAAAACCATCTCCTCTAACCTTCTACCCAAGGCAGATTCTTGCTCTTGCATGGATACAGAGGAATACATCAGTTTGTTTCCATTTTACATCGGTTTTGTCTACTACATGTCTGCCTTACATTTAAAGTCAACAACCATCTCTCCCTACTTGCACCTTGCAGCCTGGTTCTGCCTAGAGTGAGCTGGGTCCCTTCCCTCCCCATGACAGCTTCCAGCCAGGTCTATCAAAGGAGAGGTGGCCATTCCTGTGGATTCTTTTCTTGCTTAGGCTACCTACTCCTTCAGCTCCCGTGGGCACTAATTTCTTGCTTTGGGCCAAATTACTCTTCTAATCTTGCCTACAGGGTGCAGTGAAACTTGTTTCTTACTTGCTGACATGGACAATCATATGTCTAAAAACCAGGATATATTGGTCTGACAACGAGGCCTATGTAGAGAAAAAGGGAAGATAATGTGGCTAGATCCAGGGAACCTATGTGATTGTCCAACTGCTTGCAAAGCTTCCATTTAATAAATTCTCCAAAAGCAGGATGACGATCGATGTCAATCCATTGCAGATTGTGAGGCTATCTTTTCTCCCTTCTGGCTTTCACAACTATACTCCCTCATCCCTTTCTTGCTACTCTTTTGTCCTCACAGTCCCACAAAATCCATGAATTGTGGTTCTGTTCTTTATCTCCCTCCAGTTCTCGTGGCTTGACGTTTGCCTGGATCTTTGCTAGAGAGACCTGGGTGAGTTTCAAACATACAGATGTGATATATTCTCAACTTCCAGGAGGTAGAACTGAAAATTCTCCTCCTCTGAGTAGGGAGAATGTAGTAACTGGCATCAACTGGATAGAACATGACAGAGGTGATGGAGAGTGACTTTGAGACTGGCTTCTTGAGATACTGAAGCTTCTTTCTTATTCTTCTCTTGAACCACTGTGTGTATGGGAGCCAGCTACCACTCAATGATCTGGGCAAGGCTCCCGTCTCCTGTTAATACTCAGGTAAGGGAGTCATCTTAAAAGCAGCCTCCGGGGCTGGGAGTTTGGCCTAGTGGTAGAGTGCTTGCCTAGCATGCGTGAAGACCTGGGGTTTGATTCCTCGCTACCACATACATAGAAAAAGCTGGAAGTGGTGCAGTGGCTCAAGTGGTAGAACTCTAGCTTTGAGAAAGCCCAAGGACAGTGCTCAGGCCCTGAGTTCAAGCCCAGGACTGGCAAAAACAAAACAAAACAAAACAGCAGGGCCTACAGAAAATCATAGCTTTGGTAATGTCTCCACTGCAATCTGATAAGGGACCCTTGGTCAGAATCACTCAGCTAAACCACACTCAGATAAAAGCCATGAGAGCTTCTTTAAACTGCTAAATTCTGGAACTATTTGTTACACAATAGATTCCTAGGGGCCAACTCTTTCTCATCTATATCTATTTAGTTTCCTTTTATCAGAAGATCATTCTCTTTATTATAGACATAAAAGATACAATCAAAGCAGGATAGCTCTCTCTTCCCTCCCATCCCTTATCTCTGGTATTTCCACCTTACCCTCCAATTCTATCACTATATTCGTACTTTAAAACTGTCAGCATAAAAAAAAGTTTCAACTCATTTTATCTTCTCACCGTCCCATCACTAGATTTTAAGACAGTGATACTAATGTTCTTTTAGTTCTCACTGATTTATATTTTATGTCTTCCTACAAGGCCCTTTGTGTCAGAGACTCTTCCATTTATACCAGTGGTGACTTCTGTTCAACTCCTAGCAGCAGAATCTAGCAGGGAAATAGCTTCGATTTCTTATATCTTAATGAAAACTCTATCAAATTCATGTAACTGGTCAGTAGGACTGATAATGTTTACCAGCCAGTACTCTGACGATACTTCAAGTGTACTACAACTAAGTCCTCTGAGCAAAAAATAGTTCTTGATAGTTTTTTTTTTTTTTTTTTTAGCATGGAGGTCATTTTAAGTCTGTATACACTGAAAGCACACTTCATTAAAATAATAAACCAGTAAACTAGGAATAATAAATTAATAGGAAGATATTACTCTCAGTAAGTTGATACTCCATATAATAAATGCCATGGGCAGTTACTAGTCTTAGTCTAAGCATGGGAGACTCCAGTTCTTTCTCATTCTCTGTTTCTGATTTCTAAATATGTGAAAGGTGTTATTTCTATTATACTTCAAGCTCCTGAGAAGGACCTTATCGTTTCCTGAGCTCATTAGTTCAAGGCTACTACCCTACTCCTTGAGCCACAGCACCACTACCCATTTTCTGGTGGTTAATTGGAGATAAGAGTCTCACAGATTTTTTTAGTGCCTGGCTGGCTTTGAACCACAATCCTCAGATCTCAGCCTCCTAAGTAGTTAGGATTACAGGCATGAGCCACTGTGCCCAGCTTTCTCAAGGCTAGAGCTCTATTACTTGAGCCACAGCACCACTTCCAGCTTTTTCTATGTATGAGGTACCGAGGAATCGAACCAGGGTCTTTGTGTATGCTCGGCAAGCACTCTACTACTAGGCCAAACTCCCAGCCCCACCTGCTTTGACAACGAACTATTTTCTAGTTGTTCTCTTCAAACAGATTACTTTTGTTTTTCAGTATATGAAAATGTTCTTTGTGAGTTAGATTTTAAAAGAATAGGAAGTGCTCGGATGGCATATTAGGTGCAGCTTGTAACAGTGCAGGTGATGGATACAACTGGGTGAGTGAGGGCTTCAAAAGCATAGCTTACCTTTGTAGATGAAAAGCATGTATGTCTTCCTTAAAGTAACTGTCACACACACACACAAAAAGTCCCAACGCAGAGGACCAACACGAGCTGGTTTTAGTCGCAGTGGGAACAGAACTGACCTCTGCCTGGAGCCTCATAGGCTGTCTGAGCAGGATGGGAATGCCAGCTGCTGGTTCTCTGAAATTCACTGCCATGACACTGGCAATAAGGAAGACACTACGAGAGTCCAAACACTCTCAGATGCACTCTAATACAAGTTCAGACAAGAGTCATAAAATCACTGAGACCAGCTGCCAAGATGTGTCACTCCACTGTCTCTGCTGCCACTGTGAATCACAGTGTGAGGACACAGAAATGCCACAAGGACTCTCAGTCTTGATCCATGACAGTGGCTAGAGGCAGCTATGGCTGAGCCTGTATGAGGGCAGTGAGAGATGGTCTCTTTGTGCCATAGTGGGTGGGATCCAAACCAGGGAGCAGAAGCTGACTTTCCAGTGCTAATGTCACAGAAAGGTCAGTGTCCTGTTCCTGAACTATTTGCACAGGAGATGGGGGCAAGGAAGAAAGTAAATGTGGGGAGATATTGTGCTATTGGGGGTAAACATCTCTCCAGAACAAAGACTTTTCAGTTCAGTAATTTGTCCCCTTTTATTGATTCACTGAGCACACTGGTTGGCTGGGCAAGTCTGTGAGTAGAGCAGAACTCAGGCATGCATATGTCTTTCTCATGGTGTGGCACTGTTCTTCAAACTAAGCTCAAGCCATAGACTAAAAACAGAACACAGGCAGAAACTGAATTTCATTTTAATGTTTGGAAAAGTAGAAGAAAAGTATCCATTTTGATATTAATGGATTGTAAAAGTTATATAAAAATAAAGGGCTTATGTGCAAAATTATGCATCTAGATCTGTTGTGTTATTTTAGCTACTCATTGAGAGTAAGTATATATGGTCTACATATATTTCTGGTTCTGGAGGTATACCAGCACTGATGTTTTAAGGGAATTTTATCTAGTTTAGTAACTAAACTAAAATTGGAGCCCAGTTTGGTTAGAAAAGGACCAAAGTGAATATTGACCAAGGAAGGAAAGAAATTTTCCTGGAACCAAGTCTCTACCAGGGGCTGTATCTGTCTGGGCTTCTGTTTCTGAATTTCTACATAATTCTTTCCATTTGTTTTTTAAAAATAAAAAGAATCTATCATTTATTAGGAAAGGCTCTTCAGAGTTCTATAAGGAAATCTCAGAAACCACATAGATCATTTAGTTAGGAATTTGGTAAATTGAAGCATAAGGAAAAGCAAAATAGAATTTTTTTTTTAAAGATTGGTTTCCTGGGGGTGGAGGGGGAAGGAAATGGGGACCAAGACATGAGAAAGGGCATCAATGTTTGTGAAGTAATGCACCTTCTATTTGGTGAATATAATATAACCCTTCTATTAATACAATAAAAATATATGAAAAAAAGAGAATGGAAAAAAATGGGTATGTTCTATTCACACACACAAAAAAAGATTGGTTTCCAAGGTCTTTCATTCTCAGGGTCACTCTGTCATGCTTGTGATTCTGAACTTATTGAACTTGTCTGCTCAAATGGAAGTGAGGGATGCTGAGAGAAGTTAGGTAAGATACCTGGTCGAGTGGTCAGTCCTCGGTCAGCAGCAGGGCGGGCATCAACAGGCTCAACTGGGCACAGGAGGCAAGAGACACACACAGAAAGCAAAGGAGACAAATCAAGATGGTAAGTTGTGGCTCCCGAACACACAGCAGTGAAAAGCATGCGCAATAAACAAGTGATTAAAAAAGGAGCAGCTGGGAAAGAATCTCTGAGAGCTAATCTTGAGCCATCGAGAAACTGGATGGTAACACTTCAAAAGGCTTATCGCTGTAGCTTGCCAATCTATCCTTTTAGTTTGCTCATAAAAGCACTCACCAGGATGCAGAGGAACATCAAAGAAGAGGGGTATGGGGGGGGGGGAGATTTTCTTCCGAGACTTTACAGATAGTTTCTTGGCTTTTGATTAGAAATAAAATAGATTATAACATTCCCATGATAAACTTTAAAGATACCTCCTTTTACAGCAGTTCAATCCTATAACCATTTACAGTAATTAACTATAAAAGGATTCTGTTAAATCGCCAGAGGAAATGCAAATATGAATTTATTGGTAGGGCAAAGTTTCATCACATAATGTGCCATTTAGTGAATCGAATTGGTTCTTCCTTTGAGGGTAGAAGAGATAAACCAGACTTTCTCAATGGTTTTTAAAAGGTCACCATCCCCTAGTTAAATGACATTTCCCCCGAAATGTGTGAAATGGGACTATTTCCTTTTATATTAGCCGACATTCCTTACAATTCTTTTGTATGCATTCTGGGTCTGACTCAATGAAAACAGAGTCAGGGATACAATGGCAGCTTACTTGTACACAGTCACCTGGCATTTCCAAGAGCTTCTCGCTGCCAGAAAATACTTCCTGGAGCTTACACTGGTCTTTGAAGAATTAAGGAAAAGAGAGAAAAATAAGCTTTGAGGAGTAACAAATGGCCAAAGGGTAGACAGAACCACTGGAGGAGAGAGAGGCCTTTAGTAAGGTGTGGCAAATGGAAAGGTAAGCAGGTAGCATATCTGAGCACAGGTGTTAAGGAAGACAAAGGTGCTTTTGTGGATGGTTTTAGGTTCAGCAATTTCAATTCTACCACTGCTGCTCAGAAGCCAAGCAGTGAAAGCCAAATCCATTTTGAAAGTCACACATTGGCAGGAACATGGCCACAAACCAAGTATTCAGAATATAAGGAAAATCAAGGTTTTGAGAGCACTAAGATACTTTTCAGAAAAAAAAAACATCCAACCAAACAAACAAAAAACAAAAAAAGGAATCTGGACTATTTTTGTGCCAGTCCTGGACCCTGAACTCAGGTCCTGAGCACTGTCCTGTCCTTGAACACTTTTTGCTCAAGGCTAGCACTCTACCACTTGAGCCACAGCTCTACTTCTGGCTTTTTCTGAGTGTGTGGTACCAAGGACTCAAACCCAGGGCTTTGTGCATGCTAGGCGAGCTCTCTACCACTAGCCCTAGAAAATTCCCATCTATGTTTGACAAATTCGGGCTTCATTTAAAAAATATTTGCCCACATTCAGAAGAAATAAACCAGGGTGTCCTTAGCAGCAGACATTGTGACCACAAGCTCTTCACTGTATTTAAAGTGCAGGTGAGATTGTTGATATGTGTACTGACACCTTAACCTACCTGTTTTCTCTTATAAGTATAATGTGATGTGTTCTTATCCACAACTGGAGCCCCATTTGGGCCTCTTACCAGGAAATTCTCAAAAAGTGCAGTAATTCTTGCAATAACATTTGGTAGATATTACAGATAAAGATAGAAGATGAGATGCAGAGAAATTATACTTGTTAACACACACACACACACACACACACACACACACACACACACACACACACACACACACACACATTCTTTTAAACCAGTCCTGGGCTTGAACTCAGAGCCTGAGCATTGTCCTTGGATTTTCTCAAGGCTAGAGCTGTACCATTTGAGTCACATTACCACTTCTGGCTTTTTTCTATGTATGTGGTACCAAGGAATCGAACCCGGATCTTTGTGCATGCTAGGCAAGCACTCTACCACTAGGTCAAACTTCTGGCCTGTTAATATAGTTCTAAGCTGAGAAAGAAACCTGAGTGCTCTCCCTTAGCCATTTCTGCTCAAGACCATAGTAGTACCACTTGAACCACAATTCTACTTCCAGTGTTTCAGGGATATTTGAAGATAAAAGTCTTGGACTTTTCTACTCTGACTGGGTTTGAACTTTGATCCTCAGATCTCATCTTCCTATGTAAGCAGAATTACAGGTGTGAGCCACTGGTGCCTGACTGACTCACTTTTATATATAAACACAAAGCCTCTTTGCACAGACGTTAGTGTCACCTGGACATCTCAAAATCACATTACTGGATAAAGTGAAGAAAATTATATTACTCAGTGTTCTGCCATCTGATGAACTGAAATTAGTGAAACAGCCCTGCCTCAATTTGCCACTGAATCTGGAGACAAACATCTGATGGTACACTGTCCCCATTAATTGAACCTACTATATTGTATTTCCTTCCTAAACCTTGCCTGTCATATTGATTCTAAGATTAAATTGTTGTGGGCTGGGAAGTGAAGTTCCCTGATACAGTACAGGTTTCAAATGAACTGGTACAGTCCTCAGATTACAGCTGAATGTTTGTATGTGTGGTGTGTGTGTGTGTGTGTGTGTGTGTGTGTGTGTATGTGTGTGTGTGTCAGTTGAGGAAACATTTCAAAATATTCAATGATATTGGTCTGAGATTCTGAGAAGACTTAATTACTTGTACATACCTGCTACTTTTAGAAAGAATAGGTAAAGTTTTCTATTCTTGCAAATAAAAATTGTTGAGAAATAAAGGTTGCTGTAATTTTATACTGTCTATAATTTTATACTTCCAAACAAGCAAAAATGGTTAAACAAAAGCCCCCTTAAATGAGAAGATGCCCTTCCCTAGGGAGATACTTATGATAAAAAATCTGTTAATAAAAAGCATATTATCTAGGTGCACACTTTGTTGATAGAGAAAAACGAATTCTCTGAACTTCCATAGGAAAGAACATTCAGAGCAATGTGCTCCTTAATATGGACAGCTGCCTTGATTTAAATTGCTAAGTGCAGAATTGTTTAAATCTTACATTTTATTTATATCCGGTTCTATATTTTTGCCTTCATAATTTAACGCAACCTGAATTTTCATGTAGCCAACCAAGACTATTCTGGTGGCTGTCAAATGTTCACTGTAGAGATACTACTTTGTTGGGTGAATTTAATTTTGTTAAAAGTGGGGCACTTACAGTGGCCACTAGTTTATAAAAAGAACTTGCATACTGGTGTTTCACTGGAGAAGCAATAAAACTTCTCTCAGTAACAATATTAAAAAAAAATCATACAAAGAAAGTTATTTGGCTTTGCAATTATTTTACTTGAACTTCGGGGTTTCAATTCTGGGCCTGGGTGCTGTCCATGAGCTCTTCAGCTCAAGGCTATGGCCCTCCCCCTGAGCCACAGCACCACTTCTGATTTTCTGGTAGTTGATTGGAGATAAGAGTCTCAAGGACTTTAGTGCCTGGCTGGCTTTGAACGGAGATCCTCAGATCTCAGCCTCCTGAGTAGCTAAGATTACAGGTGTGAGTCACTGTGCCCGGTCTTTTTCTCTTTCTTTCTTTTCTTTCTTTCTTTCCTTTCTCTCTTTCCTTCCTTCCTTCTTTCTTTTTTTGGTGGGTCATGGGGCTTGAACTCAGCCTAGACGCTGTCTCTGAGTTCTTCAGCTCAAGTCTACCATCCTACCCTTGAGCCAAGCCCCACTTCACATTTTCTAGAGGTAACTGGAAATAAGAGTCTCTGGTCCTTTTGTGCCTTGGCTGGCTTTGAACCTTGATCCTCAGATCTTAGCCTTCTGAGTAGCTAGGACTACAGTTGTGAGCAACCTCTGGCTTTTCGTTTTATTAAAGTGTATCTCCCTATGTTTCCTAGACTGGTCTTGAGCTCTCTTGTGGACTCAAATAATTCTTATCATCTTAACCTCCATAGTGGCTGGGATTAGAGGTGTGTATCACCACACCTAACTCTAAGTAATTTTTTTATACTTTTTATATTTTTCATATATGGCTTCTTCACTTCTTCCATCAATGCTAAAGATAGAACACTGGGTCTTGGCTGTGTTAGGTGAGTCTATCATTCAGCTGCATTCCAGCCTAATAACTCCTTCTTGTAGGTCCCCATTTTATAGGAATGGAGACTCCGACCACGCTTATCATGGCCTATACGTAAACCTGCTTCATTACGAAACCAAAGGCAAAATCTTTTGGTTTTTACTCAAAAGCATTGTATATCACTATAATCATCCCCTTTAGGCACCTGTAAAGTGGAACTCTTAGCTTTGATCACAAATAAAATCTTGCTTTATAGCATGAAACTGTACTGAGTTATTCAAAACCATCTTTATGTAATAAAGACACATTAGTAATTATATAGTAATAATTCCTAGTAATCACTACTTTTTGTGTGTGTGTGTGTGCCAGTTGTGTGGCTTGAACTCAGGTTCTGAGTGCTGTCCCTGAGCTCCACCACTGGAATCACAGCTCCACTTGTGGCTTTGTAGTGTCTCACTGGAGTTAAGAGTTTCATGGACTTTCCTGTCTGGTCTGGCTTTGAACCATGATCCTCAGATTTCAGCTCCATGAGTAGCCTGGATTATGGGTGCTCAAAACCATTGGTGGCGGTGTATAGACACTTTTTAAAATAAAGAAAAGACAATATTTTTACCATATAAAAGTCATAACTGAAGAATATTACAAAGAATATACATGTGTGTGTACTCATATATACACATGTATATTCTTTGTATGAGTACACACACACACACACACACACACACACACACACACACACACACACACACACACACACGCAGCCTAGAGCATCGCTGCTCCGGCCAGGGAATCTTACCTTCATTTTCTGTATTGGCGGGCACTGAGTCCACCCCGAAAGGATGCCATGGCTGGAGGTCATCCAGGCTAAACTCGCCATTCACGGGAAGAAGCTCCACAGTGGTTTTGGTTTCAGTCAAAGATGGCATGAGAGCATCGTTCCCATAACTGATTCTTGGCTCACTGATCATGTTGGCCAAGACATCATCCGAGTAGTTTTGCTCTTTCTGAAGTAGCTCATCTACACAAAACCAAAGCATACCTTGGTGAGTGACAATGACAATTCCTGGAGCAGCCAGCGCGGCTGCAGACATGGCTGGATGTCATTTAAAGTCACCACAAGGGTTTTCATCTCCACTTAATACCTGACAAATGAGGAAGGTTAGCCACTGTGCAGTCACAGATAACACATTCTCCATGCCATGAATGCCATGGCACTGAACTGTCATACCCCTCCTTCCAGACTGGTCCTAAGGAGTTAAAGTCCCCAAGTACCAATGATCACAATCAACAGCATGCTTGGGTATGGCATTTGGGGCTCCATGTGAGCAGTAGGTAAGGCTCCAGCTCTCTGAAACCCCAGGACATATCTATGGATCCCTGGTCTTCTCTAACAGGTGCATGGGTAAGGAAAGTGTTTTGGATGTCTAGCTCTGGAAAACTCTGTGTTCCTTAAACGCTTCCCACAACATGATCTATACGTAGTTTCTGTGTGCTTTCTTTCAGGTGTAGTCCTGCACACACAAAGCTGTGCTCAAAGCTGTGCTCAGCCCTCATGGAAGAATCACTATGGTTTCTCAATGTTACCAGTGTGGGTTGAGACCAAATTATCTTGCCTTTCTTCTCCATAGCCTCTCACCCCCAAATGGTGTGATTAACCTCCCCCCACTTTTAAAACATAACCAAACAAAAATCAATCATGGAACAGCACTGACTTATCTGAACTTCACATGGCCTAGTGAAAAACCTTGGATTCATCCATTTCCTTAAACACATTTATTGTTTACATAGTATATAATTTTGAATCAGGCGAAATCACTGCTTTACAAAATGACTACAAGGTTTGTGCATTTCTTGCTATAATCTCCAAGACTCACTAGATTTTTCTGTTTTATATATAAAATGTAGTATGTATGTATGTATGTATATATATTTTGCCAGGCATGGGGCTTGAACTCAGGGCTTAGGCACTGTCCTTGGACACTTTTTGCTCAAGGCTAGTACTCTACCACCACTCAAGCCACAGCTCCACTTCTAGCTTTTTTTGAGTGTATGATACCAAGAAATTGAACCTGGGGCTTTATGCATGCTAGGCATGCACACTACCACTAGGGTATGCTCCCAGCCCCTTATTATATTTTTATTAAATGGAGATATAGCACATGTTCTAGTAGTAATGTTTGATTAATTAGAATATCTAGTTGTCCAATCACACTTGCATTGAAGTTTACTGTATTACATATTTCAAAACAATCACCAGTGAGTATTAATGCTAGAGAGAATGAAGAAAATAAAATGAGGATTTAACTTTGATTTGTAATATCTTATCAACATTCTTCAGATTATCCTTTATGTTCACAATACCCCCCCCACCAATTTATCTGAAAAAGTAAAAAGTCTGTTGAAACATACTCACTTAAAGCAGTTTGATGGAACAGTAGCAAAGCATGTCATACTGTGACAGCAGTACAAAGTAACTAAGCTATTGCTCTCCTAGCAATTTTTTTAAAATAATACTCTATGTCCACTCCTTATTTCAAGCCATGCAGCTCAGAACTCCTGGCTGTCTACACCCAACTGTTAATTCTGAACAGCTTGAGAACCCAGCATGATATCTTTCTTTTTTGTAAGAGTTACCAGGGCAGCCCCTCTCTGCACATCTAAATTATCTGAATTTTTTAAAGCATGCCTCCAACTCATTCTCACTTTTCACTTTCCTTCCAAGGCTAGCATTATTACCTAATGGGAAAGAAAATGGAGAGAGATAATCTACTGTCAAGATCCTATGTCCAGTAAGCACCAGTGCTGAAATCCACATCCAAGGTAACAAAGGTTAACCTTCATGCACTCAGCCCCTCCTATTTTTTTGCCTCTCAAATGGTCAGAAGAGGGACTCATTCTGGGTGTTGTCATTACAGTGCTCATTTATGGAGAAAAGACAGTAAAGTAGGAATTACTTTGGGGAATGGGGGTAGGAAAAAAGGGGGTATGTTGTAAGCTAACTTAACAATTCATCCCTGTGGAAATCATTATTGCTTTTGTCTTCCAAATAGGCATCTCTGAGATAGCTGGATAATCTTGAATCAGGGCTTTCTTTCACAGGCTATCCATGGGTCATTTTAGGCTGAGGTAATGATACTTTTCTCTTTTGTGTCTTATACCATTGGCAAGTAATTTCCTCTCACCGGGCACCAACATGCTGATTTTTTCTGGTTTAGTACACTAATTTCAGGAAATTCAAGTCAAAGGATAAAATATTCTAAAAAACACTGACTTTTTTTTTTTTTAGCTCAGTGAAAAGCACTTAGCCTGCCTGCTTATCCTCTCTTCTGTTCTCTCTTTCATCTCCTTGTTCCTAAAAGCTAGTTGCTATTGCTCAAAATTATATCATTTACTTCTAGAGTTAAAAGATTTTCTATAATACTAGCTACTTGACATTTGAAGTTTATAGAAGGAATATTTAACTAGGTTCAGTGATGGCGATATTTTAATGGTGTAAGTGATGGAGGTAATTTCAAATATTAAAATATATAGAGTCTTATCAACTTATTCTCTGAAAAATGTATTTAGAATGTATTTAGACATACTTAAACAGGAAAAAGGAAAAAAAAAAGAAAAATCCTTGAAAACATTTAAAAAATGTCAGAGAGGGGCCGGGAGTTTGGCCTAGTGGTAGAGTGCTTGCCTAGCATGCACGAAGACCCGGGTTCGATTCCTCGGTACCACATACATAGAAAAAAGCCAGAAATGGTGCTGAGGCTCAAGTGGTAGAGCTCTAACCTTGAGAAAGTCCAAGGACAGTGCTCAGGCCCTGAGCTCAAGCTCATGACTTGCAAAAACAACAACAACAACAACAAAAAAAGATGTCAGAGAAAGCAAGATCAAAAGATACTCAGAGCTGGGTGTGGTGGCTCACACCTGTAATTCTACTCAGGAGGCTGAGATCTGAGGATCAAGGTTCAAAGCCAGCCCAGAGAACAAGAGGACCTGAGACTCTTAACTCAAAAGAGAGACACTCAGTAATGGTTTCATCTTCAAAAAGGTAAACTATTTCCATTTTTAAAAAGCAACAGGCAGCCATGACTATTCATCAAGAGAAAATGACTCTTAATAAATGAAAGGACTACAAAAAAAGTTTAATTCTACAAAATTCATCTAGTACTCTTTTATTACTCTATTGGTCTAATTCCTTTTGAAACTTAAAAAGCTAGATTAAGGTTTCAAGAAAATACCATTTATGTTAAGTATACCTTTTTTTTGCCAGTCCTGGGGCTTGAACTCAGGGCCTTGGGTTTTCTCAAGGCTATTGTTCTATCATTTGAGCCACAGTATCATTTTCAGCTTTTTTTGTGTATGTTGTACCAAGTAATGGAATGCAGGGTTTCGTGCATGGTAGGCAAGCACTCTACCACTAGGCCATACTCCCAGCCCCAAGTACACCTCTGTTTTACAAGCTCCATAATTACTGAATGACCTGTTCATTAAATATTCTTGGAATGGGGAAGAATATTTTCTTCATGGCTTCTTGTAGCTCCTTTCATCTAGGATCAAACTTCCATTTCCATTATATTTTTATTACCTATTTTGTGATCCTTCTGGTTCCTGGTGGAAAAATATTTATCTCCAACTTTAATCCAAAGTGAGAATTTACTTTTAAATTTGTCCAGCAGAGGCTTTTCCTATGACCATTTCATCTCAATAGTTATTTGCTTATGCGCCTGCTGGAAAAGACTGAGGTTCACAAATGCGTGAACCTCACTACAGGATGTGCAGTGCCTTCTTCCCTACCCCCAGCTACATTAGAAGTATTTGTAAAAGGGAGATAATCTTTCCCTATCAAGAAGCCACACTATAAATCAGTTGTCATTCACTCTAGGCATTCAGCCATCATCCATTCCAGGCATTCCATCCACACCAGAACTATGAGATCAGATTTAATTTTACAACCGAGATTCTGGGCATGTCTGATTCTTGGCTCTGTGTATAAGAGCTGTGCTGTTCATTGTGTTCAAGATCTTGGGAAGGCTTATGATCTTCCAGTGTAACATGTTGGATGGTTACCTGGGTGATCTTTATGGTTCTGTTTTCTTAAATACTATTATTTCAACTCTTGCTGTATAGCTGGGGAATTATTATAAATGCAGAATCTCAGGTCCCACCCAGGTCTAAGAAATTAATGTTCCCATAGAAACAGTAACCAGCAGGTGATTCTCACATATGATTCAGTTTGAGAAGACCCAATCTCTACCCTGAGCTATAAAAAAATACCACCATGCAATGGCCTCAACTATCCATGCATAAAAGACACCATTACCACCACAACTACTACCATCACCACCACCACCAACCACAACAACAAAAGTTCATGCCTGTAATCCTAGCTACCCAGGAGGATGAGAGCTGAGAATGACTATTCAAAGCTAGCCTGGGCAGGAAAATGTGTAAGACCCTCTTATCTCCAATTACCCAGCAAATGGAGCTGTGGCTCAAGTGCTAGAGTGTCAGCATTGAGTGAAAATGCTAGGGGACAGCACCCTGGCCCCAAGTTCTACCCCTAGTACTGACAAACAAAACAAAACAACAGAAATTCCTCAGAATAAAACACTGGGGAAGGGGAGGAGGTAGAAGAATGGTCAAGAAGGAATAGTGCCAGAGAAAACTTCACTTTAAAACACTTCAATGTTTAAACTTTAACAGTTTCTTCTTTGGACCCAAACCACTCTGTTGCCTTGAAGTTATGTCTCTGAACCAGAAAGCCACAGGAAAGCAAAGACTGGTTATGGGTTTCCTTTTGCACCGGACCAGGACCATTTGTTTGGCAGAAAGCCAAGTGTTCAAGAAGTGTTCAGGAAACAGTGTTGTGCAAACTCTTGAGTAAGAAAGTACGTCAAAGCGCAGAGGGCATGGCCGCCACACAAGCTTCTTTTAGAGTACCAGAGTGGTTTTGTCCGGAACCTGGACTTACTCATGGGGTTCAGGGGAAGAGCAGCTGCTTGCTAGGCCACCTTGAGGGAGGACCAATAAAGGTTTCAAGAGCTCACTGCACTTGGCCATGATGTTTCTGTGAGTGCATGCTACAGCCGTGTACACGTGCAGATGCTTGGCAGAGCTGTGAGGCACCTCAGCCAAGAAGTCAGGACTCTGTTCGTGTCAGGATCCATGGATCCATGTGACACCCACAGCAATCCTTAGGAGGGAGGATGGCCCACCCCCGACAGGGTCTGAATGATAAGACCCTGAGAAGGAGGTTTAAATTAACCAGCAGGAGTGTTGGTACTGACTCCCAAGTGTTCTGATTCCCTCGGCCATCATCTTGTGCTTCTATGAAAATTCTATTGGACATGTTAGGAGTGGAACCTAGGGCTCTCAGCATGCTATATTAGTGAGATATAATCCTAGCCTTTTTTTTTTTAATAACAAGGTCTGGTTGTGTAGCTCAAGCTGGCCTTAAGCTTGCAATCTTCCTGTCTCTATACCCCAAGAGTTGGAATGCGTGATAGGCTTGTACTGTGACACTAAGGAGCATTGTTAGTTTTGGGTAATATTTGATGATATTTATTTTCTCCTTTTTATTTTATTTTTTTCTGGTCCTGGGGCTTGATCTGGTTACTGTCCCTAAGCTTCTGTTGCTCAAAGCTAACACTCTACCATTAGAGCAACAGCTCTACTTTTGGCTTTTTTGGCGGGGAGGGAGCGGAAGTGGGAGGTTATTGGAGATAAGAGTCTCATGGACTTTTCTTGCCTAGGTTGGCACTGAAGAGCAATCTGAAGCTCTTAGCCTTCTGAGTAGCTACGACTACAGACATGAGCCACTAGCACCCAGCTGATTTGTTTTTTTAATAAGAATAAACTAAGATAGTGAGGTCTAATTTATAATCTAAGAGTTTCTTAAGCACAGAGCAGCAAAGCCAGGTAAAAACTGCAGCACAGACATGCGAGGCTGCTTTATCTAAGCAAGTGTGCCCTTCCTCGTTTGACGTTCCTTCTCATTGAGTGCAATTCCCCTGGAACACTTCACATTCTCCATTCTCTATTCTCAGAAGAATGGCCTCAGTACACTTGTTAGATGAACCATCCTTAGGTTCCAACTCCACCTCACATTCAAAATAACTTCAACTCCTTGTAGAAGAATGCAGAACCAATCTTACCCAATACCCTTCCTCATCCACAGTGTGAGGCAAGAGAGGCCAAGACTGAAAGACTTCCCACTTTGAAAAGTAGGAGGCTTTGCTTTCTAACTTGGGGGTGGGGGGGATTTAGACATTTTATCATAAAGTAATGCTGTATCACAAATGTAGTCATGATCTTGACCTCTAGAAAGCCAGGTCAGGATTCTTATTTTTAGTGACATTATCAACCTTGAAAATCTCCCAGAACTAAGACTCAGACTCCATGTCTAAATCTGGGTTTATTTTTGCTTAGTAGTTTCCTGGCTACAGATTTTTAAATGCTTTGTCCACTTATAGCAACAAACTGTCCTTGGAGGGGATACAGACAATGCTGTAAATAACTTGTAAAAGTACTCCTTATTTCAAGTGACAATTCCCTGACATATCACCTGGCTTTAACACAAATTTTCTTTTGGCTTCGAAGCTCATACATCAAACAACTTAGTTCTACCAGTGGTATCTGTCAGATATGAAGATAAAAGCAAGTTAGGCTTTTGGAATACAAAAGCAGATTAAAAGGCTCCCTTCCCCTATTTCTTTGGGGAATGTCTACCAATGGTGGATCTTCTTCCTATCACATTAAGTGATAGGTCTTATTCAAACACGGCTGTCAGCAACTTGATGTAGACAACCGACTATGTTTCTATACTAGAAAAATAATCTCTGAAGGAATGTTGTTTTGAGGCTGTAATTCTCATATATTTTTCCTTGTTTTGGCAAAATAACATACTGAAGAATTTAGCTACAAGGAGCCATTATGTATATAAACTGATTTTTGGTGGTATTGGGCCTTGAACTCAGGATCTTGCTAGGTTCATACTGTACCACTTGATCCTTGGCAGTATACTAGTTGACCCAGGTCATCTGCCCTTTTAGCTTTTTTTTAAAAAGTGTATTCATCATATTATACTTCTTGTCCTTATTTTATTATGAGACAGGATGTAGTGTTTTTGCTCAGACAGCCCTGGACTATGATTTCCAACTTATGTATAGAGGGGATACCAGGCATAAACCACAATGTCTGTTTATTGTAGTTATTAAAGAGTAACAAAAGCCAAATGACAGTGGTTCACATCTATAATCCTATCTACTCAGGAGGCAGAACATTGAAGGATGAATGTTCAAAGCCAGTCTGGGCAGAAAAGCCTGTAAGATTCCCTCTCTAATTAACCAGTGAAAAGCTGAGCTGGAAACATGGCTCAAATGGTAGAATGCCAGCTCCGAGTGCAAAAGCAGAGAGAAAATTGTCTTGAAATAAAAAATTAGTATTATACTTTGTAGGCTTATGTCTATGTCTGTCTGAATATTTTCCAGTTTTCAATTTATAGTGAAAACACATCATGTGGCCTCTAATAAAGCATAATCAATTCATATAGTCTCAACCCAAGAAACAGTTGACTAATCAGGTGATAGAGAAGAAACTGGCCATCTTGGGCTGGCTGACAGACTTGCTTTTGGAGGGCTGAGCTTAGGGATTTTTCAAGGTCATCATGTGGAATTTTCTCTTCAAGTTGTGGTTAACAAATGTAACACTGGTGGTAAAGGCTGACTTCACTGTGATTCTTCTATATTCCTTCATATAGCTATAAAAGAATCTGAGGCTACCAATTACAAAAGAAACTACTCAGTGCACAATAGGAATAGTAGTAATTCATTTGTATGCGGTTAATGAAAATAACTTCTGTTGAGGTTACTGAGATATTCTGTGGCGTTGGAATTGGATCACTAGGTTTGAAGATGGAGATGGATGAGCTTACATGGAAAAATTCTTCACCAGTTTAATTCTTTAGCTCTGAAACATTCAATTTCCAGTATTGTATTTTTGCCTAATTGGTAGGTATCTTTGCTTCTTTCAACATTTAGACAAGTTCAAGACGCATAGTAAATGGGAAAAATGAAACCTGAATTTGGCTATGTTAGGAGATAATGCTACATTTCATTTCAAAAAATGGGTAATATCTTTTAGTGAGGCTAAGAAAAGTGGAAAATCTTTCTGTAAAATTCAAATGACAGGTTTAATACTCCTGTATACATCTTTGTAAAGACAAAAATATTCAGGAGACTATAGACAATGTAAGCCTAAGATTCCCCTGATGTGTTGGAGATATTTTGTACATCAGTCTGTACAGTCCTCTGTTCTCTGCCTGAGCTCTGAACCAGTTAACAGACAGCTGGGAGAAATGGATACATCACTTTAACTTCCAATAAAGGCCAAACTTTCACCCACTGACAAGGTGACTTCTTTGGGGGAAGGTACATGGCTTGTCCAGATGCATACAGACCTGATTTCAGCTCCAATTTATAACTTCAGTGACACAGGAAAGTGAATGGGGCTATGCTAGCTATGGTGTCTGCATCCACAGCTGATGACTGTGTGCAGGCTGTGGATCTGACACTAGGAGAGGCTTTCACTGAATCTCAGTGAAACCAATGTACATGGTCATGCCTGACCAATACTCCTAAGCTCAAGAGAGAAGTCTGTTTGATCAAAGGTAGCGCATGAAAGGAATGGGAAACAGCCCTCCTCCTCACAACCAAAGAGCACTCCATAATTTGAATTGATCCAGGCTGGTAAGTGTTCAGTGTTAGAATTTCATAATAAGTGCATTTTACAAGCACTTTTTACAAGTTCACTATTAAGGCTGGTGAACTCATAGGAGAAACATTTCAACCTCCATACTTAATTCACTTCACTCCAAGAGTTTAAAAGACTTATGCTGACAATTTTAAAGGTAAGAGGTGAGTGGGTAAAATTTGTATAAATGAATATTTCATCATACACATGGCACATCATTTCTGTATACATAATAGTTCATTTGAAATGTTAGTTTATGCAGATTAAAAAAACCTAAGCAAATCCTTTATGCTCTTTTGTACATTGGCCTATTCTGTTTCTTTTTTTTTCTTTTTAAACATAAAACTTGCTTTCAAGTGAGCAGTATTAGATAGGATGATGGTCTTTTCTGCATCAGTTTCTTTGTTAGTTCACAAAATAATGAATAGGGAAAACAGGCTTGCCAATGTAAGGGCTTGTATTTGGGATTTATGATAGGTAGAAGGTGTTCATAATGCACAGATGTGAAAGAATCTGAAAGACTAAGGAAAAAGGAAAAGAATTTGGAACTCAGGAAAATCCAACCACCTTAACAGGTGATGTCATGCATTCATTTATCCACTGGCCAGTCCTGCATCTCCCAGAAATCCCCTGCACCAGGCATTTCCAATTCACAGAACTCGTAGTCAACAGAATAACATGGTCAGAAATGCTATGGCAGAGAAGAAGGGAAATGGAACAAGACTGAGTTGTCGGGTATGGTGCCTGAAATGGTCCACATGTAAAGGTTGGCCAGCAGGGTGGAAATACTGGAAACTGGAACTACTGGGAGGTGGTAGAACTTTTAGGGGGAGGGGCCTGGTGGGAGATTGTTGAGTAATCATGTGTGCCCTCCCTCAAAGGGGATTATGGGACCCAGGGTCTCACTTTTTCTGCTCTAGTTGAAGAAGATGCTGTCAAGACTCCTATATATCTATTCTCCTGCTATGACAGATGGATCACCTTTACTGCACTAACTAGTGGCCAAATCAATGGGCTGTTTGATATTAGGCTCTGAGCCTCCAAAGTTGTGATCTATATTAACATTTTTCCTTTCTAAATATAGCTGCCTCAAGTACTTCATAGAAAATTAATATACTGAGAAATTATTGTCCTAGCAAATGCAAATGTATAGCAAACCACAAAGGATAACAACAGCCTAGTAGTTGTTGGGTATAAGGAAACAACGAGAAAGTAATTTAGACACTGTAAAGGTTAAGCCTGTGAGACATCCTGAAGGCAGAGGGCTATATTGATTGGACCACGATGATTTCAGGCAGGGACAAAAGGAAGGACAGTGGACAGTGGGTGCTTTGCTGGTGGTGTGGTGGCTGGATGGCAGAAACATTATAAGGATCATGAGTAAAATTAGAAATCTCCACCTCAGTTTGGAGTATGTGAAGAGTGGACATGGGGGAGAAAGCCATTCAGTTTAAATGTGTTGAGTTTAAATGTGTTGAGTTTATCAGAACTATGTTATAAAGAAGTCAGGAAGCCAGCAGAAATAAGGTGGAGAGGTCATGTCTATGCTAAAACCGGTAAGCATCAGGAAGAAACAGGTGCTCTCTGATACTAGCAGAAAAAGTCCATATTAGATCAACTCGAAGGGATTTAGTCAGATTGAATTAAGTTGTCAACAGTTCCACCTTACAGTTTCCAATTACAGGGCTTAGCACAATAAATTCAGGTTGGTAGTTGTCAGTAGGCATTTCTTCTCGAAAGTTATAGGTCTATGAAAAGAAATCAGGAAGCATGATTCAAGAAGCGCTTAGTATTCTTGAGGACCTAATTCAAACTCCAGTACCATCACAAAGGCAAAAAAAAAAAAAAAAAGTCTTAGGCCTAGATAGTCATGGCTCAAGTGACAAGAGATAGATTACCTATCTAGCAATCATAAGACCCTGAGTACTACCCCTCAAATTTTAATATTAGCTTACTAAGAAGGGAGAGAGCATATGTAGGAGGTGAAAGGTAAAGCACACTGATCCTCTTTCTGTTGTTTCGAGGATTTGATGTCAGAGATTCTGCTCCATGTAGACAATGATGGGGATGGGGGATAGCATGATGGTGGCCAGTGATCCTTTAGTTATCTAGGGAGTCTGCTCAAGGAGTGTGTGTGTTGTGTGTGTGTGTGTGTGTGTGTGTGTGTGTGTTTTAGTCAACATGATGAAAATTACTCTGCTGGATGGGATTTTCTCTTACCAAGAGGGAGTAACTTCTTTTCTTTTGGCCAGGGGGGACAGACGGCTGATTTCTGTGTGCTCTGAATTCATACATTCAACCAATCCGTGGAGCAAAAACATTTGGAAAAAAAAAATCCCTCGGAATTTCTACTGAACATATTACAGTGTTACAATACAATATGACACTATGTACAAATTGGATTAAGGATCATCAGGAATCTAGTGACCACTTAAAATATGCAAGAGAATGTGCATAAGTTATATAGAAATACTGCTTTAACTTATAGAAATACTGCTATCATTTTATATAAGACTTGGGTTTAGAGGTTCCTGGAGGAGAAGGAGGTGGAGTTAATTCTTCTTGGATACTCTTCCTAAGGGATATCTCACTACAATCTCTCCAAACCATTCCTGGTCTTCATATTTTCAGCCCCAGCAAAAGAGGCCATGCAAGTTCCCATGGTTTTGCTGAAAGTGTACAGAGGATTTGAGTAATCTCTTTATTTAAAAAGTTACTGTAAAATATTATTTTAATGTTAGCATAGTTAACATTTCCCCACTTCCTCCTCTCTAAAACATTTAACCTAAAGCAAAAAAGCAACTACCTTTCTCTAAATAGGTACAATCATGATTATATTCAATAATATATATGCGCTTAATGCACCAAACAGTTTAGAACTCTCATAATTACCAGAGTGCTGGGATATTATTTTTCTAAAGCTAAGTGTGATGCAAGCAATCCTTATTCAAATATACTTTAGGCTTTCACAATAAATTGAAAAATGATTCATATTACAGAGCATTTACACATGTCGTTTCATCTTCAAAGTGTGGTAAATATTAATTAACCCTAGCTAATTAAAACAGCCATGATTTACAAATTTACTCATTCATCAGCCTCAAGAAAAAGCAAAGCAATTCAAACCTTTCACAATTTGGATCCAATTAAATATGGAAATTATTATTTTTTAAATGAAGAGGGAACAAATTCCGGATGTGTAGTTCTTTGATTGGGATCTGATAGCATTTGGGATGGAATTTGACAACATTTCAGATGCTTAGAATTCAAAGCAAAGAAAACAAATCAAACTTAACCTTATTTGTAATAGGGTCTTTGCAAATGTTATAGATAAAATGAGGCCCTGTTGCAGTAGGATGGCACTAAGTCATAGATGAGAAGACAGGAAAGGAGAGACACAGGAGACTGACACCATGTGAGACGGAGGCGGATCACAGCAGGTTCAACTACCACCCAAAGGGTTGCAGAACCAAAAACAAGACAAAGTTCTGGAACAGATTCTCCCCTAAAGCCTTCAGTAAGAGATGGCCCTGCCAATACCTTGCTTTTAAACTTCTTCTCTGGGGAATGCTGGGATAAGAGGTTTTTGGTGGTTAAGGCTATCCACAACACAATAATTGGTTCCAGCATGCCTAGAAAACCAATCTATTTCCCATGAAAAGGAATATTAACTACTTGCTTTTGGACAACTATTTCTGGTAAAAATAAATGCCGTAGAGTAGAATGTGGTTTCTTAGTAAGTTTTATTCAAGGCTGAGTTTAGCTGATTGGGGAGAAGGGCTGTCTTATCTGGCCTTTTAGGTACCAAGTTTTTCTCTCCAAACTTCAGAAAGCCTTTTGCTGGCAAGCAAACATTCCTTCAGTTCAGCTCTTTTTCTTTTAGTGCTCATCTAAGGAAACATATTCATTTTCTTGCATTGACCTGCACGATTTATCCTGGTAAGACTCTGAGAATGCTGGATACCAATGTCAATTCGTAAACTCAGCAAGGAAGCAGAGGGGTCTCAGTTCCAGACACCTTGTAAACACAGAGGTTATGTCATTTCCTCTACAAGCCAGAAGCTGAGCTGTCTCTGGCAGCAAAATGGGTGGCAAATGCCTGGCAGGTTTCAGGTTTTGCTAATCTCAGTGTGATGAAAATACCACCACAGCCCCAATGCCAGAAAGAAGTGGCTGCTAAACTTATGTCCACTAACTATATTTAATGAAGTGGTGTAGATGATGTATCCCATGCTAATTTTAGGACTCACATTTAACAAATTGGATCTTAGCCAAAAAAAAAAAAAAAAAAACCAAACAAAAACAAAACAAAAAAACCCAACCAACCAAACAATCCCCCCCCAACATATCAACTAGCCTAAAATTTATACTTTTATTCTTGTGTGTGTCATTTGGATGGCTTGGAATATAATACTTGATGTAATAAAAGTTTAGTAGCAACATCTAAGTAAGGGGTACGAACCTTTGGCTCAAGAAAGAGAGCATAGCTAACAAAGTTGTTTATGGGTTTGTTTTGTTAGACTTTATACCATTTAGTCTGCCACTCACATTTTACCACTATCCAACCATCATGTATGCAATTATACATCAATATGAATTCTGAAGGGAACATTCTTAGCTTTGATGCCATGTATAGAAGTAGGAAAAACAGGTTTCCCAAATCCTTTCAGAATAAAGAACACATGGGTGCTAAATAGATATTAGGAGAAGAATGAAGAAGAGGTGCATCAGATCTATCCAACAGCATGACTAAGTGGATCTGTCCCCTTGCAGTCCAAATATTGAAAAGCCTAGCTTTCAAGACCACTGTATCTGGAGACAGGAGCTTTAAGAAAGTCATTAAATGTTGAGTGAGGTCATAAGGGTGGGTCATAATGCAAAAGGACAGATGTTCTTAAAAGAAGAGAAAAAGATGCCATAAAGATCTCTCTTTTTAAGAAATCTGATGCAGGTAAACCGACATCTGCCTAATTTCAGCAGAGCCAGCCTTGACAATAGCCAAAATTTAATTAGGAAAAACAGGTTTAATAATGAAGCTCTATAAATTTGTTAATCCACAAGACTTACTCTAAAGGTTCTTAAGGGGCCAGTTAGGGATAGTAGCTTTCATTCTAGCCTTAAAAAAAAAATGAGACCTTGCTACAATTGAACTAAGTGTTCTGGAGAAGTCTATAATCCATTTACTCACAATCCACTCTAACAGACCTTAGGATAAACTAGGAAAGACCAAGCTGCCCACTCTTTGATCAGCAACTTCTTTTTGCTTCTAAGTGGAGTGTAAGCCTATAGCTGGATTGTTTCCAGTGCTGGGACCTCTACCACACCTGGAAAGGAGTAAAGCACACTGGAAGCAGAGTTCATTTTTCTCTTCTACAATATCTAAGACATCCATTGGTTTCACTGAGACACACAGAAATATACTAGACCAATTTAGGAAAAAGGACTTTCAGGAATACAAGAAGTTTCCCATGAGTTTAGTTTCCCAGTGATTTTCATAGAGGGCTTCAAATTCTATTCCAATATCCCAATTTTTTTTGTTGTTGTTGTAGAAAAAACATGTTACCCCAGGTAGAAACCCACTTTCATTTCTGTACAGCTTTGACAAGACACCAGGAAGCCCTTGAGCACTGAGCGTTTTTAGAACATTCACAGCCTCTAATTTTGATTGAGCCATCCAAGACCCACGTAAAGCAAGAAGGTTCCATATTGCTTTCATGTTCCCTTGAAGAGCTAGAGGCCCAGCATGCAGGCCCAGACGAATGCGGGAAAGAAGCCAGTGCTTCCCTTTATATCAAAGATAGCTAGAAAGCAAGTCTGCCTTCACATTTTTGTACGATAGTTGACTTTCAGATGGATTCCGTGTTTATCAAAACACAGGATAATTAGACCACTCTTTGTTCCTTACTGATTGTGATTTAATCTAGTGATGCTTTAATTTTTCATCCTATACCTGAATAAAGTACAACATCAAGTATGAAGAAGAATCTCAATAAAGATGGAAAAATCTCTCAAGACTTGACACACACTAGTTTTCTGCCAAAAAGGTGGGACAGGCAAATGTGGCCTATAAGTTCTAAATTAAATCTAGCAGGGACTCACTATAGACTACAAAGAGTCCCTATCCAATTCCTCCATAATCCCCCTTTTCCTCCATTTTCTTCATATCACCGGCACTGTCAGCAGCAGTCTGGAAACTGTTCAGAAGTAAAGTTATAATACTACTTCTGTTCTTGCTAATATTACCAAACCTTTAAATTGGATTGGTTAGCTCCAGGAGTTTTCAGTACTGGTTGAACATGTGTAATCTGAAAATCTGAAATGCTCTTAACTCAAACCCTCAAAACATTGAGGTTTTCAGACTTTTTTTTTTTTTGATTAGCAATGGCTAACCACTAAAATCTACATAAAAACTTTCCAGAAATTTGAAGCATTCTGAATTCTGAAACATTGTTGGTCCCAAGCATTGTTTTAGTTGATGTATATTTAAAAATAAGTGTATTAAGCCAGGAGCTCTGCTTCTACTCAGAAGGCTAAGATCTCACCTATAATAATTAGAACATATCTAGGACTCTCCTAGCAGAGGATTACAATAGCACAAAACCTAGATATATAAGGCCATATAGGATGAAGCTAAATGAAAGGATCTCCAGGATATGGAAAAAAGAGCTTTGTATTGTGATTGTTGTTCTTAATGTACTATGTTATTTCTCTTCTCTTTTGTTGCCCTTTGCATAATCTCATATAGTTAAAGTATCTGACTTTGTTACTTGGCATTTTGTATATATGTTTATTTGAAATAGAAAAGGAAAGGGGGGAAAACAAGATGATTGGGAGGGGGTAGAGAGGAGGGAAATGGGAAGGGCTATCAATGTGTGAGAAGTAATGCACCTTCTATCTGGCAAATATAACTGTAACCCCTCTATACATTTACAATAAAAAAAAAAGAAGGCTGAGATCTGAGGATCAGGGCTAAAGGAAACCCTGGCATGAAAGTCTATGAAACTATTATCTCAAATTAACCACCAAAAAAAGCTGGAAGTAGGGCTGTGACTCAAGTGGTAAGACCAACAGCTTTGAGTGAAAGGCTCAAGGACAGTACCCAGGTTGTGACTTCAAGCCCCAGGATTGGAATACGCACACACGCAAATACTAAATGTACTTTAAAATCCTGGCATGGTGGCAGGCATCTGTGATCCTCGCAATGAAAGAGCTTAAAAAGATAGATGAACTCAGACAGGTCTCTGGGTTACAAAGAAGACTCCTTTCTCCCAACCATAAGCGTTTTCACAGGCTATGCAGTCTCTTGGACTTTTCAGACCACGCAGGAGTCAAACTGTTATTCTCCAGATCTCAGCCTCTTCTGTAACTAGTATCATTAGCATGAGTCACCAGCAGCTGGCAGATCTATGATACTTGGTGAACGATTATATCTCACTTTCTGTGATTTTTTCTGTTTAAAGTAGCCTGGAGTGCGTGTGATATAAGAAGTATTAACAAAGAATAATGGCACTTGTTCAGGGACTACATTGCAGAATTTGTTTCTGAGATGAATAGTAAAAGGGAAATTAACAATGCTTTGGAAGTCTGACTCATGCAAACAAATTTTTTCACAGCCTTAGGTGTATGTGGAAACATCTTTCAAAATTAATCTTCATTTGGATTCATCTTTACATTCTTTGTGGTGAATATCACCTCGATTTTTTTCTCTTCTGTATAAAAATGAACCCTGAAGGCATCTGCTTGTAAAAAGTAGGATAACCAGCCTTTATGATAGTCCCAAATCACTGCTGTTCCCGAGATTTCCACAAAAAATTAGGACACATCTGTTGTAGTGTTTAATGCCAGGAAATAGTCCTGCCTCCATCACTGTGGTCTGTTTCCACTCCCCACTCATTTTTTTCTTTTTAAATTTTGTTCCAAATTCCAGAGCCACACACAAGAGATGGTAAGATGAGAATCACTTTAGAGCAGCAACAGTTCCGGATCATAGTAGGCTGCAGAAGCTTGGTGTCTAGGCTCTTCCACATGCCTAGGTGCCCCCCCCCCCAACACACACAAGCAAAAACATGGCATTAAAAAATGGACAAAAACTATTGTTATGTCATTGTCATCATTTAAAGTTCTCAAAGTCATACCTTGTAAATCATCAAAACAAGGTGCAAAAGACAACATTGTACTAAATCAATTGTCTTGCCACTTCTAAATATTCACCTTCCCAAATGGAACTCATGGAATCATCTCATAGTTACAGTATAGCTTATACAGTGCAATTGTATCATTGTTACAGTGTAGTTTAAATTTTATTTAAAACAAAATGCTCAACAAAATGGTGAAAAAAGGCCTCAAAATTCCTGTGGGTGGCTAAACACCAGTGGCTTACAACTGTATTTCTAGCGACTCAAATGCTGAGATCTAAGGAATCTGGTTTGAAGCCAGCCTTGATCGAAATGTCTGCCAGACTCTATCTCCAAGCAACCAGCAAAATACTAGACTAAAGACTTAGTTCCAGTGGTAGAGTGTAAACAAGGCAAGAAAGGGTATGAGGCTCTGAGTCCACACCCTGGTAACAACAACAACGACAAAATGCAAGGCACTTTGAATAGTCAAAATCATCTTAAAAAGAGGACTATACTGACACTTGGAAATTTCCAAACATACTGTAATATTACAGAATTAATATAATGAAAATAGGCAAGCCAAGGGAACAGAATTCAGTATAAGGAAACTCCAGCATGGGTGTGAAGATCTATCAATCAAGAAAGAATACTGTTGTCTTTTTCAACAAACAGTTGTTGGTATACTGGGTATCTACATGAAAAAGAATGAAGTTAAGTGGGACACAGGTGGCTCATGCCTGTAATCCTAGCTACTCAGGAGGCTGAGCTCTGAGGATTGCGGTTTGAAGCCAGCATGGGCAAGAAAGTCCCTGAGACTCTTTATTTCTAATTAATCACACACACACACACACACACACACACACACACACACACACACACACACACACACACACACACACACTGCCAGAAGTGAAGTTGTGGCTCAAATGGTAGAGTGCTAGCCTTGAACAAAAAACTCAGAGCACCCAAGCTCTGAGTTCAAGCCCTGAGACTGGCACATGTACACACACACATATAAAACACACATACAAATAAAAACAAAAAATGAAATGATATCCTTTTCGTATACCATACATAAATCAAAGGGTTAATGGGCAGAGCTAAAATGATAAATTTTTGGAACTAAAAAAAAAGGATAAATCCTTATGATTTTTGATTGAGATATATTTTCTTCTACATAATACAAAGTGATAACAAGAAAAGAAGTGACCAATTATATTTCATCAAAATGAAGGGGCCGGGAGTTTGGCCTAGTGGTAGAGTGCTTGCCTAGCATGCACGAAGACCCGGGTTCGATTCCTCGGTACCACATACATAGAAAAAAAGCCGGAAATGGTGCTGAGGCTCAAGTGGTAGAGCTCTAAGAGCCTTGAGAAAGTCCAAGGATAGTGCTTAGGCCTTGAGCTCAAGCCTAGGACTGGCAAAAAAAAAAAAAAAAAAAAAAAGAAAGAAAAGCCAAGCAAGGTGGCTCATGCCTGTAATCCTAGCTACTCAGGAGGCTGAGATCTGAGGATTGGGTTTCAAAGCCAGCCCGGGCACTAAAGTCTGTGAGACTCTTATTTCCAATTAATCTCTAGAAAACAGGAAGTGGGGCTATGGCTCTAGCCGTAGGGCGATAGGGTGGTAGGGTAGCTGTGAGCTGAAGGGCTCAGGGACAATGCCCAGGCCCAGGGATTGGGCAGTAGCCTAGAGCTGAAGAGCTTAGGGACAGCACCTAGGCTCAGAGTTCAAGCCCCATGACTGACAAAAAAAAAAAATGTGTTTAAAGTTTGTCATCTAATAATTGTAAATGGAGCTCAGTAAATAAGAATATACTGTATTCAATTATGTATATTAATGGTAACAAATTGACTATCAGAATGGTAGAGATAGTACTCATTTAAACACTAAAGTGAACAAAAGAAATTCAACCCTTTTGGACATTATTTTTCCTAGAAACTACACTTTTGAAATCATTGTAGATTGCAGATACCGGAAAGAAAATATTTGCTTGACTGGATGGAAAACTATAAAAATCACTCAGGGGGTCAGGAGTGTGGCCTATAGTGGTAGAGTGCTTTTTTAGCATGCATGAAGCCCTGAGTTTGATTCTTCCATTCCACATACACAGAAAAAGCTAGAAGTGGTACTGTGGCTCAATTGGTAAAGTGCTAACTTTGAGAAATTCCAAGGACAGTGCCCAGGATTTGACTTCAAGCCCCAGGACTGTTGAGTCACTCAGGAAATCTTATGATTTACATGCCCACTTTTAAGATCTTTATCAATTAATTTCATGGATCATCTGTAACTATATTTATGCAAGTCATGAACTGCTAAATAAGCAAAGGAGAATAAAATATTACCTCTACATAAAGCATAGAGAACTGAATGTATGCAAGTGACTCTACTAGACACTATGTGTGATATGAATGCTTAATGGGCAATGGCCCCCAGCACAGACTGCGGAAATTCCCTACTAGAAACCTGAGGGAATGGTGATGTCATTCACCCATGTATCTTTCTGTTTGGAGACATTTCAACACAGCATTCAACTGGCTAGAAAATTGGAGTGCCATCCAAATTCATACATTTCCATTTTGGAGATTAAAACATTTTGTATGATAGTTTTCCATACACTTAACAATGTATTTTAAAAAATAAGAGGTTTTATTTTGGAAGACGCACTGCCTTCATTGGAAGAAGTTAAAAATAGATATTTATATGAAGCAAGCCAAATAATTCATACCAATTATCCCATTAATAATACTGGGAAAATATGAATGAGATATTCTCAGAATATTTTAAAAGAAAATGCCTGGGGTTGTTTACCATCTGACTAAACACTGTCAGCACATGCTAAGTCAGCTGTTAAATCTACACATATCCAAACGTCACTTCATAAGAAAAACGAAGAATATGAGCAGAATAAATTGACAACTTTCTCACTTCATATACTTTCATGATCCCCCTTCCCCACCCCGAATTCCTTTTTTTAAACTTGTAATTACACAGTGAGGTTAGGTGTATTTTTCAGGAGGCTGAAATGTTCTATTTTGTAAGATTGTGAAGGGTCATAGTCATTCTGTTTTAAACCTACTCTAGTCTGGATTAATCTATCCCTTCCTCCATAAAATCAATAGACTTAGTCGGAGAAGAAAATGGAACTGCTGTCTTTGAAATAAGCATGTGGCATTTTTCCTTCAGAGTAGAAAATCTTATTAAAAGACCATAGTACAATTGTAATAAAAATTAAGCATTCTCTTATTAAAAGCGAGTTTCTTGACCTCCAGCTGTATGTTTCAATTCTAATCTCATTAGCTATGGATTTGTTCAGCTAGATCCTTCCTGCATCTAGTTTATAATTGTGTTTTTATTAATTTTGAATGAGAAAAAGAAAAATTGGCTGTTGCTCTTCTTTCTTTTCTAGTGCCTGTCTCATAAATATGTCATTACAGCATTCTGTTAAATAGCCAAATCTGAATTGAGAGCTACCATACTCTTTGCCTCAAGGTACCTGCAAAACGAATCACTCTGAGAAAAACATCAGCACCAGAGTTGAAAAGGGCCCATTTTGCATAGATTTAAAGATTACAAAAGGCAAAAGAATACCAATAATTTTAAGATAGATTCATAGAGCAAAGGTTGGGATGGAAGAGTCTGCCTTTCTGGAGGGATAGAAGATGATTTCAAGCGGAATATGGACTTTAAAGAGGAGCCATATCTTCATTAAGATAATTACTCATTTATGAAATGAAAAATATAAAAGTCCTAAACAGCTATTTAAAATAGATTAGGGAATTTTTCCCTCCTACAGACAATGCCTTAAGCCTTTCTTAGCAGGGAATCATCATCATCTATATGCAAATAGATCATTTAAAGAAAGAAAAACATAAAGTAATAAATGATTGTTTCTAGGAACCTACATGTAATAATTCAAACTGAAGTAGAAGATACAAAATAAAAGACAAACCACTTATAAAAAAATAAAGTTTTGAAAATTCACAGACTGTGTCATAAAAGGAAGGAGCTTTGAGAGCTTTAAGATTATGAAAGAACCACATAATCAGTCTAATTTAATGAGCATCTACCTTAAAGTCTAGGAATTGATTCAACCTTTTTGTCTACAATAGTAACACAAAGAACACAAATTCTTGTTGAATCTGCTTGCAAGAATGACAGACACATGGATGCCATGAGAGCTCCCAGAGTGAAACACTGGTTAGACACATTAAATATTAAGAATATTTAATGAGAGGTGGTTCCCTAACATGGTGAGCACTGAGTTCAAATAGGAGAAAATTCAACCTAAGAGGAGAATGGGTGTCAGAGAGAACCTGGATCCGCTGTTCAGGCAGACCTTAGCTTCAGTCTCACTTCTACCCCTTCAACATTTGTGCTGACAAGTAAGGGCCCATTCTAGCATCTCCATTAGTAAGGAGATAGGATCAGTGAACTCTCCTACATGATCATTAGCCCCTATACTGCATTTGTGTGCAATTCACAAGTTGTGTGAATACTGAAGACAACCGAATGCCAGAGGGCTTGGCTCTGTGACTGAAGCATAGAATGTCTCACTTTCATTAAGAATCTGGCCCAGTGGCATCACAGACAACACTTAGTAGTTGACTGTAACTGTCAACTGAAACGCCCAATCTTCCCTTTGACTCCCTAGGCAAATGCAGAAGGAGGAAGGAGCATGAGCATTTCTGTTGCATATTGAAGCTTTCAACTCTTCAAGTAAGAAAAGCCATAGGAAGTTGTTACTTGTATTTCAGTAGGAAGTTTTGGCAGACCTGCAGAGGAAGAATTGGGGTTGGAGGGAGGGGCCCAATGTGTGAGACAAGGGTGGGGTGACCAGCTGAGAGTGCAGTGCAAGGATGACAGGTGGACAGGATCTGATGAGCAGAGCAGGGATTCCACAGGAATGTATACACACAGCAGGCAGAACATACAAGACTTAAGGATGATAAGAAATCATGGCTGAGCTGAGGACCAATGGAATAGAACTTAAGACCCAGAAATCAACCTACAGACCTTATCAAAGACCTAATCTTTGATAAGGGAGCCAAAAAATAGAATGGAAGAAAGACAGCCTCTTCAGCAAGTGGTGCTGGCAGAACTGGTTAAGCACCTGCAGAAAACTGAAGTTGGATCCTTCTTTGTCACCGTGCACCAGGATTAACTCCAAATGGATCAAAGACCTTTAGGTAATAGCAGATACACTGAAAACTTTACAAGAAGGAATAGGAGTACAATAGGTTTCCTCGGTATAGCCCCAAAATTTCTTAATAAAGACCCAGAACACAGCAAAGAAAGTTTGGACAAATGGAACTGCATTAAACTGCAGAGCTTCTGTATGGTAAAGGACATAGCTAGCAAGCTAAACAGAAAGGTCACAGAGTGGGAAAAGATTTTCACTAACCATACAACAGATAAAGGCCTCATATCTAAAATACATTAACAGCTAAAAAAATAGAATCACTCCTAAGCTAATCTTCAAATAAACAACCATCCTATTAAAAGATGGACCAAAGACTTACAAAGAGTCTTCTTTGAAGAAGAAATAAGAATGGCCTATAGACATATGAAGAAATGCTCGACATCTCTGGCCATAAAAGAAATGCAAATCGGGGGTGTGGGGGGGGGAGGGAAATAGGTACCAAGACATGTGAAAGGATATCAATGTATGTGAATTAATGCACCTTCTATCTGGCAAATATCATGTAACCATTTTACTAATTACAATAAAAAAAAGAGTCTCATAAAAAAAAAAAAAGAAATGCAAATCAAAACAACTCTGAGATTCCACCTACTCCTATTAGAATGGCCACCATCAAGAAATCAAATAACAGATGCTGGCAGGGATGTAGCCAGGAGGGATCACTAATACACTGTTGGTGGGAGTGCAAACTCATTCAACCACTATGGAAAACAGTATGGTGGTTCCTCAAAAGACTAAACATAAAGCTCCTCTATGACCCGGCAATTCTACTACTTGGCATTTGCCCAATCGTCCAGAAACAAGGAATACTAAATCCACTAGCACAATGATGTTCATTGCAGCACTATTTACCATAGCAAAGATATGGAACCAACCCAGATACCCCTCAGTAGATGATTGGATCAACAAGATGTGGTATTTATACACAATGGAATTCTATGCTGCCATCAGAAAGAATGACATCGCCCTATTTGTAAGGAAATGGAAAGACTTGGAAAAAATCATATTAAGTGAAGTAAGCCAGATCCAAAGGAACATAGGCTCAATGGTTTACTTCATTTGTAATATTTAGTACACACCTAGGACTCTTCTAGCAGAGGATTACAATAGTGCAAAATTTAGATACCTAAGGCCATATAGGATGAGGCTAAACAAAAGGACCTCCAGGATGTGGAAACAAGAGCCATATAATGGGTGATTGTTGTACTATGTTATTTCTCATCTCTTTTGCTGTCACTTGGTTATTCTCAAATTGTTACAGTATCTTACCTTGTTATCTGGTATACTGTATATACTATTTGTTTATTTGAAATAGGAAAGGAAAGGGGGAAAACAAATTGAGGGGAGTGGGTAGTGGGAGGGAAGTGGGAACAAAAACATGAAAAGGGGTATCAATGTGTATGAAGTAATGCACCTTCTATCTGACGAATGTAACTGTAATCCTTCTATTAATTACAATAAAAATATTTAAAAAAAGATATCATGGCTGAGGAAATGGCGCTGTGGCTCAAGTGGTAGAGTTCTAGCCTTGAGCTGAAGAGTTCAAGGACAGAGCCTAGGTCCAGAGTTCAAGCCCCACGACTGACCTTCCCCCTCCCCCACAAAAAAAGAAGAAAAAGGAAAAAGAAATCATGTCTAAGGGGAAGGGAGGAGGCAAGGGTAAATTTAGTTCCACTGGGAAAATCCATAAAAATGTAAAAGATTTCTAGGACACAGTGAGTTCCCTCACTGATGTGGTTTCAAAGAACAGAGATATTCTGGTACTTTGGAACATGGCATTGGGACTCAGCAGGCAAGCTGTTGCTAGGCCTACAGTTTTGGGGATTTATTGGAGTTAGTAGGAGTTTAGCAATTTACTGTGGTTAGTACAAAAGCAGTACAAACAGATGGAATGCCTCAGGGAAGCACCACGAAGGAAAAAGAAAGCAGGGCCAAAATTCACTGGCACACTGAGTGGGCCTTGTGCTTTTTCCATTATTTATTTACATAAACTTGAATACAGCTTCTACCTTTATCCATATTTCTTCTCTCTAGACAAGTTCCTCCTTTCTTCTTTTTGCCCATTTTAGAGAATTCTAATTTGAAGCTTAATTCACCAAAGTAGATATAAACTCCATCACTAAACAGTTCCTAACTACTGAAAAGCTTTCATTCCAGAAAAGCCATTCACTAGCACACTCTTAGCTTCACTATTAGAAGCTTAAAGAGTGCATAGGTCTAACTAATGGAAGTTCAATATTACAAGATCCTCTTTCTGTAGGAAAATGCTTCTCTTTTCATTAAAAACTGAAGTACTGAAGATTTCAAATAAAACACTTATTATTAATTAAAGGAGGTTTTCCTCAGGAGTTTACATATAGTAAATTTAGACACAAATATTTTTAAAGTACTATGCTCTTGATCCAATCTAGTGGCAGTGCCTTCTTAATTTCTAAAAAAGAAAAAAAAAAGGAGTGGGGTACCAGTGGCGCATACGCCTGTAATCCTAGATACTCAGGAGGCTGAGATCTTAGGTTCAAAGCCAGCATGGGCAGTATAAAGTTTCTACGAGATTCTTATCTCCAATCAACTACTCAGAAAAGGCTGGAAGTAGTGTTGTGGCTCAAGTGGTACAGTGTTAGATTTAAGCAAAAGAAGCTTATAGACAGTACCAAGGATCTGAGTTCAAACCCCAAAACTGGAGAAAAAAGAAAAGGCCATGATTTTTAATTATCTGTCTTCCTTGTCCTGAGATTTGAGGTTCATCGGGGTGTCCTATTCTTGGGTATTTTTCAGTCCTCAAGAATCTGAATCACCATCTGTTCTATGGAATATGACTAACGTTTTCAGTAGTAAACTGCCAAATGAAAAGCTCTAATAAGAACTAATTAGATGGCCGGGAGTTTGGCCTAGTGGTTAAAGTGCTTGCCTAGAATGCATGAAGACCCGGGTTCGATTCCTCAGTACCACATACCACATATATAGAAAAAAGCCGGAAGTTGTGCTGAGGCTCAAGTGGTAGAGCTCTAGCCTTGAGAAAGTCCAAGGACAGTGCTCAGGCCCTGAGCTCAAGCCCAGGACTGGCAAAAAAAAAAAAGAAAAAAAAAAAAGAACTAATTAGAAACCACAAAGGGTCAACCATATTACTGAATATGGACCGACTAGATCATCAACTTTATAGTCCTTTTTAACCGCTTATTTCCCTCATTGGCATTAGCAGTGTTGCCTCTTAGGACTAAACAAGGCAAACTTAAGACAACGAAAGGCAAACATACTCATCTAGAGAATTTTTAACTTGTATCCCTTAGAATATTTATTCTTATAATTTATGCTGGGGTTTTTTTACTCAAGACCTCTCACTAGCTCAGCTTACTTAGTCACTTAGTGCTTTACCAGTTGAGCCACATTTCCATCATTGGTTTTTGCTGGTTATTCTGGGATCTCTCACATTTTTCTGCCCAGTGTGCCTCTGAACTGCAGTCCTACAGATCTCAATCTCCTGAATACAGGTGTGAGTCACCAGTACCTGCAATTATTTGTTTGTGCTTCATATATATAAAAACAAGCTAACTGCTGTTTTGAACAGGGTTTCGGGTATAGTAGTGATTACTGTATAGCTGTATAGATTTCCAGTGCAACTCAGGAACAATATTCTTTATAAAGAAGAAAAATGCCAGATACATATTGCTTATTTACTAATTTTCCATGCACTAAATCCTATATAGCAAATGTTAACATTTACTTTAGTTTGAAAGATACATTATCATCTGTGTAGGCACAAAGGTAGGCACTAAGATTTTTGTAGAATGTAATGCTTTATCTTTTTTTACAGGTAGACAGAAAAGGGAGAACTACTCATATGGAATTTAGTTATATATGTCATTAGGGAAACTGGAGACATAAAACAGAGTGGGCACATAATAAATTTCTCTAGATTAGATAAAGATCTAAACCACTGATGTCATCTCCAAGGTATCTATCCATCTGTACATTATTTTTCCAACTTCTTATGAAGTGTGATTGTTTCAAAATAAGCCCATGATCTTGCAAGCTAAAAGAACAATTTAGCTTAGAGAACGTATGTGGTAACTGTTGTAACTTAATATAATAAACATAACCTCCCTCAAAGTCGGAAATCATTTAAAATTATGTTCTCCAACATAATTTTGTATGTGTATGGAGTAGTAACAAAGGGTGCAATTACGAAGGTAGGAGCCAGCCATCATTCCTGAGCTTTGAACTCACACATACTGAACACATGCAAAAGGACTCACTTCCCTAATTCTGCCTCCAGACAAAAATACATTTATGAGTAAATGGACAGTTTACTTACCAACTTCATCCTGAATCTCTTCAGCCACTGCAGGGACGTTGTAGAGCAGAGACAGAGACTGATTCATGCGCTCATAGATAACACGGAGGTGTGTCATCACCTGCATTGGAGGAAGATAGTTCTAGGTAAACATTCTTTGAAACAAGAATAATCTATGGACAGACAAAAGCTTCCAGAATAAAACTAATAAAATGGAAAGAAGGTTTAATTAGAAGAGCTTTATTTTCATTTTTCTAACTTATACCTCAGCTTTGACTTACCATTAAACTTAGCAGTGTGTTGTATGCCCTTTGAGTCAGTTAAAAAGAATACCTTTGTTAACTCTGACTCTGAACATTAAAGTACCACATAGTAGCTTTATTTCCTGCTCAAGTTTCTTTGCAAACTTTCTAACACACAAGAACATTTCAATATGATTGGATGTTTTATGCAACCTGTAAATATTTGAAAATTATTCCATTCAAGGAAATATAAAATGTTAGATTGTCAGAGGTAGATACTAGTTTTTAAGTTTTGGGGAAGGAGGGATTATAGAATATATTATGTTAGCATTTAAGTTGGCCTCATATTTTCATAGTAAGTCTAAATATTGACAATGGAGTTTATGGTCACCTGATACAATTTAGTTGAGTCAATGTATAGAGTCATACAGCTTTAATTTTCTTTATTCTAGTGGTCAGTTTTTTTTAATGACTGTAAGTACCACTTGCAGGTAAGAGTTAAAATTTTTATATTTTCTATTATTTCCATAATTTAGAAAACGTCGAACCACAATGTTGCCCTAAAAAGCCCTTCTATTTTTTTTGAGAGAAAGTCTTACTAGGTAGCCCCAACTAGCCTTGAACATGCAGTCTCTTGCCTCTGTTTGGGTATTGGCATGCTCCACTAGGCCTGGTTAAAATAAACTTATAGAAGTTATCTGGTATTAAAGAGTTTTTGGCATTAAGATTAACATCCACAGATACTCTGAAAACAACTGAAGATCCCATACTAAGTCAAGAAGCAAGCACCCAGAATTACCTTCAGTTGCAGGTGACTCTCATATACAGTGCTTACCTGGGACCGGATTTGAGCAGCTTTTTTGGGATCTACCATCCGCACATGTTCAAAATGCTTTAAGGTATGCTGCCTATCTTTCTGTTCAGCGCGGACATACTTCTTCAGCATGTTGAACACGTGATGAGGCTGTGAGAGAAAAATAAGGAAACTTTCTACAAGTCTGAAAATACTACTTCTTCCACTGGCTTTGGGTCAGGGGTCCCGCTGTCTCATCCATTCCATGACAGATAGATGTTGCAAGTTTTCTTCATGCAAATTGCTGCCATGCCTTTATTTACAAGGCAATGGTTTAGATGGGTCATTTTTATTTTTACAAGAGTGTTTAGTATGACCATTTTCTTTCCAAGAAGATGCATTCTGATACCAAAGAATCATAGATGTGTATAGCATGCTTAGATTCTTCTGTTAAGACTTTTTGCTCTGTTTTGTTTTTGGCTCAAGCTGGCCTGGAATGTAATCTAAATTTTAGCCCCCTATGTATCACGGATAACAGGTATTAGCTGCCATGCCTGTCTCCCATGTGCATATTCTTAAGACTAGAAATAATGTTGCACAAATAATCCTATCAGTAGTAACATACAATGTACAAGAATAGGCTATTTAGTAACTACTTATTTGTAGCCCAAGGAAGAAGTGATAAGCTCCGAGTCCCTGTATTTTTCTCTGGGAGAAAGGCTATTGCTTAGCTACAGTTATTTTACTTTAAAATTCAATAATTTCTTTTTAAGCCAGCAGATTCTAATGTTTCCAGCAACAACTGAGTTGTTTCCCAAACGCTTCTATCTTTACTTTTGTAATTGGTTCCATTTTCATTATTCCAGTTTTACATGAAAACATTCATCCTAATAAAGAGGATAAAAATTTGTCTTTAGTAAGACTACTGCTATATGCATTCTACTATATGATCTTATAAAATGGATTGCAAAGACACATACTATTCCTCCTCCTCCTCCTTTTCCTCTTCCTCCTCCTTACTCTTTGTGTTTTGCTTGTCCTGGGCTTGAACTCTGAACCTAGGCACTGTTCCTGAGCCTTTTGGTGTTCAAGGCTAGTGTTCTACCACTTGAGCCACAGCATCACTTTTGAGTAGTTTACTGGAGGTAAGAATCTCACATATTTTCCTGCTAGGGCTGGCTTTGAACTTTAATCCTCAGATCTTAGCCTCCTGAGTAGCTAGGGTTACAAGCATGTGCCACTGGTGCCTGGTACACATTGCTTCTTCACAATAACAAAAAAAAAGATGACCTTGAAGATTCCTATCAACTACAGTATGGCTCAAAGGAAAAACTCAAGAGGAAAATACTAGGGTTTTATTAACCAGTGTATCAAGAGTTTATTCCTATAGGCTGGTTTACAATGCTTCTGTTATGTTAGCCATGTTGTATGCGCTGTGTCTCTCCTTGTGCCTTAATTTAGAGACCCTCTCTCTTACTTTCCAGGTAGAAACTGGTGTCTTTTCTCTGTGCTATCCTGAAATGTCATGCAAATTTCTACTACTGCCTTTAACAATCTGTCAATTTATTGATGATCTGGTTCCAGTTTGCAATGTGATATTCATGGAACCATTTTATCTCACTCTTTTTTCTTTGATTTTCGTTTTTGTTTTTCTATTGGAAAGCTCAATCAGTGGTTCCTGACCCAGAGCAGGCTCTCAGCATTTGTTGGCTCTTTGCCTGCCACACGATCTTGTACTTGCGAAAACAAACGAATACATATAATACAAAATAAATCTGTGTTAATCTGTCAGACTTATCCCTAGAAGAAATCTATTTTCTCTATATTCTCAAGAAAGAAAGATATCACAGCTTGAAACATATCTTTTGGCAACTGTCATCCTAATTCTCATTTGTACTCTGAAATCTGGTTGAATCAAAAAAAAAAAAAATCCAAGAATGACCTTTTAAATCTTACAAGTAGCAAAAGAAATAATATAAAGGGGCTATAACTAGAAGGTGCATATTTCAAAGCTGATAAGCCTATACAAACTGAAAACACTCCAAATCTTAATGTCGTAATTAAAGGCTGACCGGATTGTATAATCAGGTTATTGCCTAACCTTGGCACTAGTTTCATATCAAGCACAGAGACCTAAATGCTCATTATTATTATCCTTTCAGTGTTGGAGAAAGGGTTGCAGCTAATTGCATTTTACTCCCACCCCACCACTACGTACGTCCTCCTCCCCCAGCCCTCATGGTTACAGTTGACCAGCTAAGTGTGCTTTTGGGAGCTACTCTATTCTATCTTCCTCTCAGGTTTATGATTTGAAGAAAATGCATTTTGTCATTATGAAGATAAACAAAAAAACCTCAATTATAAATGTAAAGATTGCTTAAAAAAATCATACCCTCCCCCAACCCCTTCATTACCAACCACCGAGCACATTTTCAGCCCTTGTTTCTATAGGGCTGAGGCTTTTTCTCCTGGAAAAGAGCCTTGCCAATAAGTGAGAGTACCAGGTGGCATGCCCCCAGCCTGCCCTTGAGCTACATATCAAATTAGAGAATGTGGAAATGTCATCTCTGATAAATATCTGGTCTATCTCCCCCCCCTCCTCCTTCCCCTCCTCCTCTTCCTCTTTTTCCTTCCATCCCCCTTTCCTCCTCCCTTCTCCTTTTCCTTCTCCTTCCTCAATTTTTCCCCACTGTAACTACAGCACTATATGTTCCCAGTTGGAAAACTGTAATGTTAATAGCATTCACTTGAAAATGAACATGAAGACATCAGTTTTCCATCTACGTAATTCATCTGGCAGTATCTTTCAGAGAGCAGAGAGACAGAGCTGGGGGGGAGAGAGAGGGAGAACCTGACGATTGAATAAATTATTGCAGTGCCCAATATAATGCTTTATTCATTACAGCCACACTATGCATATTTCTTTGTTCTACTCAGTCCTCCCCTCCACTCCATCCCCTCTTCTTTTCGTTGAGCAACCACAGTCCAGTATTTGTTGGCTTTCTTGGAGGACAGTGTACAATGGGCTTTCTTTACTCTGGTGCTACGGTAGAGGGAAAGTGCTCTTTCTATCTTACATGCGAGACATGAGGCCCACAGAGGCCAAAGACAGGGAGGCACATGCTCTCCTCACTGACACAGCTAATCATGCTGATGAATGAAGAGGTCAACCCAGCTATCTCTATGACCCCATCTTGAACACAGTGTGACCTTTCTTTTAAAGGAGAGTGTAACAAAAGTCAAGCAAAGGACTTCTACAAAGGAAGTGATAGACTGGACAAAGAAAAAGCTGGTGATGAGAAAAGAGAGTGTGGTGTAGAGGTCCTACCAGAATTTCTACTTTTTATAAGCGCGAGGACAGTAGTCTCAGGTATCTAGGTGTAGGGTACATATTTCAAGACTCCCAGTAGATGCCTGAAAATCTCAAACAATATGGATATATATAGACTGTTTCTTCTTCTATCTAGATACTTATGAACAACTTATGAATTAGTCACACTTAAACATGAACAATAGCTAATAATAATAAAATAAAAGCAAATTGTAAGAAAAGTTTTTTTTTAAAACTATGAATGGCTTATTTCTGTAATTTTCCTATTTGGTATGTTCAGACCATAATTAACACAGGTAACTAAAACTATGGATAAATGAAACACCAGCTAAGGAGAGGTTATAGTACTAGTATTTAAGCCCACCAAGAATACCTTTCTTTTCATGTGGATACTAGGGCTTGAACTCAGAGCCTAGGCACTGTCTCTTAGATTTCTCACTCAAGGCTACCATTCTACTACTTGAGTAATGTCTTTGCTTCCAACATTTTTCTGGCTAGGAATCTCATGAAGTTGCCAGGCACTGGTGGCTCATGCTTGTAATTCTAGCTAATCAGGAGGCTGAGATGTGAGGATGTGGTCTCAAACCAGCTTGAGTAGGAATGTGGAGCCATGGCTCATCATGGTAGAGCACTTAGCCTTCAGCAAAAGAGCTCAGGGACAACACCTAGGCCCCCTGAATTCAAGCCCTAAGATGGGGCAAAAAAAACAAACAAACCCCAAACTCATGAACTTTTCTACCCAGGCTAGTTTTGAACCATAATCTGCAGATCTCTGCCTCCTGCATAGTTAGAATTATAGTTATGAACCATTGGCGTTCGCCAACTACTAGCCCCCTTTAATTGGGCTGAAGTTTTAGATTTAGTTTATTCAATCTTTTATATTCTATCCTTGGGTTTTGTCACTTGGCTATTTTTTTTTTCAACAGGAATAAAGAGGGGAAATAGCAAGATAGGAATTCCTCTGTCCAACTGATTAAACCACTAGAAAATAATTCAAGAAATCAGTTTGTAAGTAAGGTTTTTGTGATGTCCATGGATTTTTGTACATAATTAATCGTTATCTTCTACGATGATGAAGATGGATAATTAAAGAATATATTCACATGTTTTCAACTGCTTATCTCACTTAGTACAGCCATTTTTTTATATGCTTCAGAAATACATTCTTAACTTCCCCCTGAAAATACCCAGAGTTTGCTAACAAAACAGTAGCACAGCAGGCTGTGAGCATCCCAGAGGCTTGGTTCCTGCATAAAGAGTTTTGGGGAGCTCAGAAGAAGCTGGCAACTTCTCATAGTGTGTGCAAGGCCATACTTGAGTTGTGTGTCTACAGAAGTGAGTTTTTCTTCCTAGTGCTGATGTGATAATCAGCAAAGCCTGGGGACCTTCAATTATTCCAGAGACTTTAGGATCTCCCTTGATAAGTGAATTGCAGCATTCTGTTTGACTGCTCTGACCTTGTAAATAAATTCTAGGAATCGGACTAAGAAAATAAAAATTGTAGGAAAAAAAAATAAATGATTCAGTGGTGGCTTGTCTCCACTTCAGAAACCAATGTTATTTAATTTATTTATTTTAGTGCTGATCCTGAGTCTTGAATTCAGGGCCTTTTTCAATGTAAAGCTATGCAGCCACAGTCCCACCTCCAGCTTTTATCATGCTTAATCAAAGATAAGAGTCCAATGGACTTTTTGGCCTGGGTTAGTTTTGAACCATGATCCTCAGATCTTATCGTAAATAGCTAAGATTACACCATGAGTAACCAGTATCTGCCCAGCCAATACATTTTTAGATAAGATAGGAAAACAGATTGCATTTCTCTACTTTTATTTATTTCATTTATTTTATACCAAAACAAATCTTTGAATCTTGTGGCTCAAGCCTGCAGTCCTAGTTACTTAGGTGGATCCCAATTGGAGGCTAGTGCAGGCATAAAACATATAAGAAGATTAGATTTCACACAATGATTAGGTGTGGTGGCTCTTATCTGTCATTTTAGTAACAAGTGAAAACACAAAGAGTATGATCAATTCCAGGCTGGCCTGAGCATAAAGCAAAACTCTAACAACTACTATGGGAGCTATGGAATGGTTCAGATGGTAGAGCACTGCATTTCAAACAAGAGGCTCTACATTCAAAAGATCTCTTCTTTTGGCCTGTTCTTCATGCATATTTCATTAAATAAGAAAAAAAGATACATAAAACTGGTTGGGCAAGGAAGTACCTCTCCATAATCTCAGTATATGGTAGGTTGAGGAAGAAAAATCAT